>NC_091435.1:11597381-11754410 GCF_964237555.1 Oryctolagus cuniculus
GCAGACGGCAGCGGATTCCTGTTTGAATAAGGAGGCCCACAGAAGGGGTGGGTGCTGTGGCGTAGTAGGTAAAGCCACTGCCTGCAGTGCCGGCATCCCATATGGGCGCCAGTTCAAGTCCTGGCTGCTCCACTTCCGATCCAGCTCTCTGCTATGGCCTGGGAGGGCAGCAGAAGATGGCCCAAGTGCTTGGGCCCCTGCACCCATGTGGAAGACCCAGAAGAAGCTCCTGGCTCCTGGCTTCGGATTGGCTCAGCTCTGTTGTGGCTATCTGGGGAGTAAACCAATGGATGGAAGACTTTCTCTCTCTCTCTCTCTCTCTCTCTCTCTCTCTCTCTCTCTCTGCCTCTGCCTTTCTGTAAGTCTGCCTTCAAAAAAAAAATCTTAAAAAAAGAAAGAGGCCCACAGAAATCTCCGAAGTCCGGAGCATGGCAAAGGCGTCATAAGCAATGCACCGGCCCAGTGTGTGGCCCAGACACTGGGATCAGGGTGAAGTTAAAGAGAGACCGCAGCTCCAGGGGGCAGAGGCAGGTCTCTGCAGAGACAGCACAAATCAGGTCTTAGAGAGGAGGATTAAGTCAGGCCCAGACATGAAGGGGAAGCTGGAGCCCCTGTGCTCCTGGCCCACGTGAGCTTTTCTCTTTTGCTACATCAGAAATTCTGAAGATGGGGCCAGCATTGTCGCACAGCAGGTTAAGCCTCTGCTTGTAATGCTGGTATCCCAGAGAGGAGCCCTGGTTCACTGCTTCTGGCCTGGTTTACTGCTTCCAGCCAGCTCCCTGCTAGTGTGCCTGGGGGTGGGGGGGACGCCCAAGTGCTTGGCTCCTGGCTCCTGGCTTCAGCCTGGTGCAGACCTGGCTGTGGTAGCCATTTGGAGGAGTGAATCAGGACGGAAGAGCTCTCTCTCTCTCACTCTGCCTTTCAAATACATACATACATACATCTTTAAAAAAAAAAAAAAAAACTCCAAAGAAAAGAAAATTAAAGACAAAGAAGAAAAACGCTCTGACCTGATGGGTTCCTGCTTTTTCCCAGTAGTGGACGTAATATTGAAAAGTGGCCATGGTGGTACTGATATCAAAGGGAGGGGCGCACATGACGATGAGGGAGCCTTCTCCAGGGGTCACCCGCACGTTCCGGGGAGGCCCGACGGTCACTGGAACAGAATTGCAAACCCAGACATGCGCTTCAATACACACAGACACACACACACACACATTGTGTGTACAGGTCTACCGTACGGTTGGTCCCTGGCCTACGACGACGGCTCAACTCAAACCACTCTCCAACTTCGGGATGGGGCGGAGACCACGCTTCAGATTCTCGTCCGCCCCTGGGCTAGCAGTCGGATTCTCCCTCCCCATGCTGGGAAGAGGCGGCAGCCGCCGCAGCTCCTGCTCAGCACCGTGCCTGCCTGGGGCAAACACCCTTGACGCTCCAGAGGGCACCATGTTGCGGGCATTGAGTGCCTTCTTCTTCTTGGCTTGAAGCGATATTTTCAACTTGCAATGGGTTTATCGGGGCATCACTCCATCATAAATGGAGGAGCAATTGTGTGTCTATTATATGTAATACCACACACACAGTACACACGCTCACTTGATAAAATGCTGGAACCTTTCAATTCTCGTCATGCGTCAGCCCTTGGCTGCCCTGGGACGGATATGAAAAGCCCTAATAAATAGAACCCCGTGGGAACACCTCCGTTTTTATACTCAAACAGAGCATTGCAAGCAGCTAGGAGACAGATGTACTGGAACGGGGTCAGTGCCACTTTTTCTCATGTTTTTGGAATTTTCTATTTATGGCAGGTTAGGCCCGAGAGATCCTTTCTCCTCCAGATAAAGGCTTGTCTGTTGGTCACACACACGTGGAGACACACACGCGTGTATTTGTATTTATATAGGCAGAGGTGGTTCTGGGCACGAGGAGTAAGCTTCCAAATGGGGTCTTGGAGCAGGCCACACAGTGGCCCACAGCAAGCCCCCCGTCCCCTCTGGAGACAGCTCGGGTACAAGGGGGCAAGGTCCCACGGGGCAGGTGTTGCAGCCCCCCCGGCTGGAGGATCACCAGAGCCAATATCTCTTGGGTCAGCTCCACAGGGGTGGGTCCCAGGGTCCCTGTGAGGATGTGCCTGGTTCAGCAGAGCTCAGAGATCTGCCAGGCACTGTGGGTGTCAGCGCTGTGATGCCATTGGCCAAGCAGAAGTCATGTGACCCATAAGCAACACTGCCTGGTGACATGGCTACGTGACATGTTTATCAGTTTCTGAGGAGCAGAACTGGAAAGATAGCCAAAGGTCAAGTTCTCACCCAGAGGGGGGAAGGTCTGCCAGCCCCTACCTGCCATGTAAAAAAATTCCAGTATGAATGAGGGAAAGTGGCGCTGACACACGTTCCAGTACACCTGTCTCCTAGCTGCTTGCAATGCTCTGTTTGAGTATAAAAACGGAGGTGTTCCCACGGGGTTCTATTTATTAGGGCTTTTCATATCAGTTCCAGGGCAGCCAAGTGAGCATGCACACTGCGTAATGAACCAGGCGACCTAGATCAAAGTACAGGTTGGGTCCTCCAAGTTCTACAAGACGGATCTCGGCATGTCTCACCCAAGGAGGCAATCCTATCACTGCAAACACTTGTGTGTTCACGACACCCTGGCTGGGATTCTCTCACACTTCCACGTCCTCCCCTGGGAGCCGCAGGTCGGCACGTGGCCTGGCCACACTCCTCTTCGTGCAGATGGGTCTTTACAGGGTTTGCATCTGTACCCTCCGATCGCACCACTTCTGGTGGAGGAGCTAAGTTCAGACAATGCCTCACGGCAGGGCCAGGGCCGCCAGCCAGCGCAATGTCCGGGGATTGGCTGCCGGGGACAAAAAGTTCTTTCTTTAGAGCTGCTCACAGGCCCTGGCACACCCCGGCTCCAGCAGAGCGTGGAGAAGCACGCTGGCGGCAGGCCTCTCCCCTCTGAGGGAGATGGTCTCTAGCGAGGTCCACTCCCACACAGGAGCAGCCGTGGGAGCATGGATGCCAGCCCCACTGAATCCCTTTACAGCCAAGAGGACCACACTCTCTGACCCACCCTTCTAAAGGCAGTCCCAGGTTTGAACCTGAACTTGAACTTGACACTAATCTTAGGGCTGGGGATGGGAGTGGGGTAGGGGGGCAGGGAAGGGACAGGAACAATGTGTCTTCTTTCAAAATGCCATGGGAAGAATGGCTTCATGGAACAGTGGACACTGGCACAAGCAGATGCCCTGCCTTTGGGCTTGGCCTGCTGGTTCCACAGCACCGAGAAGTTGTGCCCATTTCACAGACGGGGAAACTGATGCCTCATGGTGCCATCACTCTGGGAAAATGGGACGTGGAGCCAGGTTTGTGGGACGCCAAAGCCTTTCCCCTCCAGCCATTGTCTCACTCCCTCCAGAAGCCATCTGCACACGGGGTGCTGATTCTAGCTCCCCCAAAAGCAGTAGGTGGGATTTAGGACGCCACTTACCAGCCAGAGAGCAGCGAATGACAGCCCGACTGAGAACGTGGCCGCCCTGGACGGGTGACCTTCCCACCTTTGTCCCTGTCTCTTACCCCCTGTGCATCGGCGGTCACCGTCAATACTGTTTGATTGTTGTTCCTAATCCCCACTTAGGCGGAACGTGCCAGCTCAGACCTTGGCTGGTTTTCTGATTCAGGACAAATGAGTGTGCAAAGATGCCGCCAGCAAGACCACCCTGTCCTCCTTGTGTGGGTCCCTGACACCTTACACACCTTTTCTTTTTCTTTTTCTTTTTTTTGACAGGCAGAGTTACAGTGAGAGAGAGAGACAGAGAGAAAGGTCTTCCTTTGCCGTTGGTTCACCCCCCAAATGGCCGCCACGGCCGGTGTGCTGCGCCGATCTGAAGCCAGGAGCCAGGTGCTTCCTCCTGGCCTCCTATGCGGGTGGGCCATCCTCCACTGCCTTCCCGGGCCACAGCAGAGAGCTGGACTGGAAGAGGAGCAACCGGGACAGAATCCGGTGCCCCAACCGGGACTAGAACCCTGGGTGCCGGTGCCTCAGGCGGAGGATTCGCCTAGTGAGCCATGGCGCCGGCCAAACACCTCTTAGTACAGAAAATAAACAAACCAGAGAGAGCTCACAATTTAACCAACCGGCATCTCCAGACACCCCGCTTCTTCCGTGCCCAGGCACTGCATCCCGGCCCTCCCTCTCTGGGTAATTCTGATGACCTTAAACGAAATCTCAGACATCATCATTTCCCTGCAGATACTTTAGGACAATGGAGCTCTGGGAGAGAGGAACCTCCTCCTCCCCTTTTTCCCTCTAATTTTTAAAATTGTAGCAACACACACATAACATAAAATTTTCCCCTGTAGGGGCCAGTGCTGTGGCGTAGTGCATAAAGCTGCCCCGTGCAGCGCCAGCATCCCATAATTCCTGGCTGCTCCACTTCTGATCCAGCTCCCTGCTAATGCACCTGGGGAATGCAGCAAAAGATGGCCCAAGTGCTTGGCCCCTGCACCTACGTGTGAGGCCTGGATAAAGCTCCTGGCTCTTGGCTTTGACCTGGCCCAGCCCTGGCTGTTGCAGCCATTTGAGTAGTGAACTAGCAGATGGAAGATCTCTCTCTCTCTGCCTCTGCCTCTGCCCCTTCTCTGTAACTCTGCCTTTCAAACAAAATAAAATATTTAAAAAAATACCATTTTAACCAGGATCACCCCTTCCCCTTTAAAATCACGATAGCATGATAACATCTAAAATAAACAATAACTGTTTAGTACATTAACAGTCTAGACTGTGGCCACACTTTCTCAACTGTCATACACTGTGTCTGAATCAGGGTCCAAACAAGTTTCGTACTTCCTGTGTGCGTAAACCAGAGGCCGGAGGAGCAGCTGGCACAGCTGGCCGGGTGACACACCCATCACTCCAGGGCTCTTAAGCCTGCCCCTCCGATACCCGGGGACACACGGGTTCGTACAGTCATTCAGCAAACATTTACTGAACACCTACTACGCGTCGGGCACCACTCCAAGCTGAGTGGAAGTCTCCAAGCAGGAAGGAGTTGTGCCAGAACAGGTGAGCTGTGCCGGTGGGCCAGCACTGCGTCTGGCTCAGGGGTCGGCCACTCTCCAGCCCCGTGAAAAGCCAGAGGAAATGGAGGCTTTGCAGTCCGGATGGCCCCTGTCGGACCTCTCACTCTTCCACAGTCTCGGGAGAGCGGCCACGGCCGATTCACCGGAAGAACAATGTACTCGTGTGACCCAATCAAACTTTCTTACACACAGGGGCCACCCTTCCCGGGCATCGCCTCCAGGGTCGGTGCCTCCACCTGTCGGGAGAGAGGCGGGGCTCAGGGACCTGGAGCCAACGCCACTCCCAAGAGCAGGGTGAAGACGGGTCTCTCCCCATCCTCTTACCGTTCCGATAGTGTTGGAACCAAGGCACCGTCACCCAGGCCGAGTGGAGCTCCCCCTGCTCCGCGCGGAGGCGCAGGGAGATGTTGAAATACATCGGGAAGCCGTTGGAGAGGCTGGCCGCCGTGAAGTCACACTCGGTCCCTGCGATCTGCGTGCAGTTCACCTGGGTCACGTCGTTCCACTCCCCCATGGCGCTGACAAGGAAAGGGAACGCTCTTCAAGTCTGAGTTTCCCCCGAGCTCTAACTCATCCACTTAAAGGCATACAGTGCGGTGGGTTTTAGTGTTACAGACACAAGGTTATGCCGCCATCCCAAGTGAACCCTGCAGGCACGCATCTGCTGTGCCCCGACGGCCACAGTGGCCGAGACAGCAACAGGCTCTTGTCCTCGGGGCCGCCTGCTCCCACCCGTCATGCATACTACACACCCTGCCTGGGGACAGACTTCTGCCACGTGGCCAGAGCTTTGAGGAAGACGCTCATTGTGTATCTCAAAGGTCACGCCCTAATTTACCAGGATGCCAACCACTCATGTTCTGCTTCTCCTCTCCTTCAACCCTGCCCCTTTCTCAGAACTTGTTTTTTTTTTTTTTTTTAAAGTAATTATTTAAGAGGCAGAGAGATGGAGAAGAGAGATGGACAGACATCTTCCATCTGCTGGTTCACTCCCCAAATGCCCACAAGAGTCAGGGCTGGGCCAGGCTGAAGCCGGGAGCCGGGAACTTGGCACAGGTCTTCCATGTGGGTAGCAGGGACCCAAATACTTGAGCCATCACCTGGTCCCTCCCAGGGTGTCTGCACGGGCAGGGAGGGGGAATTGGGAGTGGAGCCAGGACTTGAACCCAGGCACGCAGACATGGGATGCAGGCGTCCAGAGCGGCACCTTTAGCACTAGGTCAAATGTCTTCCCCAGAACTGTTTTAAAAAAGATGTTTCTCAGAAAAGGCTTAAAGGGAACAAGCGTCCAAACTGAAATGGCAGCCGGCACCTGCGGGGGAGGGAGAGTGGGAAGGGAGCCACTTCCCCCTTTGTTGGCGGAGGGTAAAATAGGGAGCTGTGCGCCACGTTTAAATGAATAGTGAACAGGAACAGGGACGTGAAAGAAACAACAGGGCAGGGCCTCCACCGCCTGCTCAGTGAGCCCGGGGGAGCTTCGTGCACCAGGAAATCCGTTCCGGCCTCCCCTTGCAAACGGCCGCTTCAGATCAGCCCTGCTCCTGCAGTTCTCTGGTTTTTAGAGCCATCTGCACTGTGCCGACCACAGCTCCGTGGTTCAGCGCATGGATTGTGCAGCCAGGATACCCGGGCTCGGATCCCAGCGAGGCAACTTCTCTATTCTCCCCGTCTCCCGAGTGCCAGGGCGGGCTGTGTGGACGCCGTGCCCGTCGTCTCCCGAGTGCCAGGGCAGGCTGTGTGGATGCCATGTCCGTCTCCCGAGTGCCAGGGCAGGCTGTGTGGACCCTGCACCCATTGTCTCCTGAGTGCCAGAACCTGGGACGACCTCTCCCAGAGCACCCTGGGGCCTCCCTGTGGCCGCCATCACCCTGCAGGAACAACATGGGGGCCTCAGAGGCAGTGCGGGGCCCTGCTAGGGACACTGGTCACGCTTACACCAGTCACGGCCTGTCCCCCGCATCCGGGCACCTGTGCCATGGAAGAGCGGTGTCTACCCTCTGCGAGGTCACTTAGGAAAATGCTAAGTTCGTCTCCTTTGACCCCGCAGTCCCTCTTCTAGGAAAACAGAGATGATGACTCAAAACAGTTGCCATTGCCATAGGGGCACCTCCTGCAGTGCTGGCATCCCACATGGGCACCGGTTCAAGCCCTGGCTGCTCCACTTCCGATCCAGCTCCCTGTTAACATGCCTGGGAAAGCAGAGAGCATGGTCCAAGTGCTTGGATCCCTGTGCCCACATAGGAGATGGGGAAGAAGCCCCTGGCTCCTGGCCAGGGGCTTGGCCCAGACCTGGCCATTTCATTTGGGGAGTGAACAAGCAGATGGAAGACCTCTCTGTCTGTCTTGCTCTGTAACTCTGCCTTTGAAATAAAGAAAAAATAAATTAAAAAAAAGTTGTCAGTGGTTAACTATCTATATCTGTAAGCAGGGACATGACTATGCCATGTGTAAAACTAACAAAAACATGCAATAAAAATAATCACACAGAATTCATTATATGAAAACTTGCTCACACACTGACCTAACCTATGTAAATCAAGAAAGAGAAAAAGAGAGAGAGAGAGAGAGAGAGAGAGAGAGAAAGAAAAGGAAGTAGGACCGGGAAGGGTAATCCACCTTTTCACACAACTGCATGCATTTAGGAAAAAATGTCTAGAGAGAAAAACACTAAAATGAGAATACTGCTTGTTCTTGGAGTATACAATAGGTATATTAATTTTTTTTTTGACAGGCAGAGTGGACAGTGAGAGAGAGAGACAGAGAGAAACGTTTTCCTTTTGCCGTTGGTTCACCCTCCAATGGCCGCCGTGGTCAGCACGCTGCGGCCGGCACACTGCGCTGATCTGATGGCAGGAACCAGGTACTTCTCCTGGTCTCCCATGGGGTGCAGGGCCCAAGCACTTGGGCCATCCTCCACTGCACTCCCTGGCCACAGCAGAGAGCTGGCCTGGAAGAGGGGCAACCGGGACAGAATCTGGCGCCCTGACTGGGACTAGAACCTGGTGTGCCGGCGCCGCAAGGCGGAGGATTAGCCTAGTGAGCCACGGCGCCGGCCAAGCATCGGTCTTAATCAAGGAAATATTGTGACAATGGACGTGGAAAATGAAAATGACATCATCTGGGAAGCCACTGCTGGCCCAGTCAACTGCCTCTACTTTTCCACTTTCCCTTCCTGTCCTTGACCACAAATACATCCCATTTTTTTTTTTTTTATTGGAAAGGCGGAGTTACACACACACACAGAGAGAGAGAGAGAGAGAGAGAGAGAGAAAGAGAGAAACACTTCCATCCTCTGGTTCAGTCCCCAAATGGCTGCAACAGCTGGGGCTGGGCCAGACCAAAGCCGGGAGCCAGAAGTTTCTTCCAGGTCTCCCACGTGGGTGCAGGGGCCCAAGCACTTGGGCCATCTTCCGATGCCCTCCCAGGCCATTAGCAGGGAGCTGGATGGGAAGTGGAGCAGCTGGGTCTCAAGTCGGTGCCCATATGAGGTGCTGGTGTTGTAGGCTGAGGCCTAACCTGCAGGCCACAGCGCCAGCCACATCCCAAAGTTTATACAACTGCAATTTCCACAGAGGGCATGTATTGATTATTTGAGGACTGCCTAATGGGCACCTATAAGTTAGCAGGCCATAATTTGGGATTTTCCTACTGATGCTTCCATGTATATCTTCATGAATATAATTTGGCTTCTTTCTTGGGTGGTGGGGTTGGACTATCTGCTTAAGGTAAAAGTAATATGGGCATTTTCGTGACCCTGGAAGTACATACTAGACTTACTTTCCAAAAGGGCTGTGCTAATGAATTCTGCAACAGGCGGTGTGAGCGTACTTGGCTACTTCCAAAAGCTCAGGGCAAAATGGAATTAAAAGATGTTTATTTTTTCGGGGCCGGTGCTGTGGCATAGAGGGTAAAGCCACCACCTGCAGTGCCGGCATCCCATACAGGTGCTGGTTTGAGTCCCGGCTGCTCCTGTTCCAATCCAGCTCTCTGCTGTTGCCTGGGAAAGCAGTGGAAGATGGCCCAAGGCCTTGGGCCCCTGCACCCATGTGGGAGACTAGGAAGAAGCTCCTGGCTCCTGGCTTTGGATTGGCCCAGTTCCAGCTATTGCAGCCATTTGGGGAGAGAACCAGCAGATGGAAGACCTTTCTCTCTCTTTCTCTGCCTCTGCCTCTCTGTAACTCTGCCTTTCAAATAAACAAATATTCTTTTAAAAAAGGATAATTATTTTTGTAAAAAAATATTTTTGCAACACACACGTGGTTCCATGCACTGTTTGCACTCTCTGTGTGCCCATCCAGCACATTCTCATGGGCACTGAGCAGCGTGAGCCTTTTTCCCACTTTGCTCCTTATTCACGTAAAACGGCGTGGCCAGCAATGTCACCTTACTCTTCCACGCGCCTGTTTAACAAGGCAAACAACCAGGAGCTGAGGACGTGGGCTCTGCCTGTCTTCTTTCTCTATGAGCTCCTCCTGGAACCCAGCGATGGCGAAGTATGTCAAAGCTGGCAAAGAGGGCGAGGCGTAACATGCAGGGGCCGAAATAGCACGCGATTCAAACTGGAAAACCAGTGGAGAAACTGAGAATTCACTGTCACTCACGGAGTGCATTCCGGAGAGGCCAAAGCTGGCCTGGACGACTCAGTGAGTCCGAGTTGGAGCCCTAGCGAGGATGCCTCCTGACCTTCCAGCCCGAGGCCCTTTGCAGCCAGTGAGGGAATAAACTTGCCCCGATTCAGGAAACCTTGAGGTTGGACAGCAGGATTTCCCGACACAGTGGGATCCCAGCCCCTGGAGGAGTGAGAGCTGTGCCAGCTGTCCCTGGAGACAGGATGTGCTTCCCACGGCTCCATTCCAATCCTGCCACGAGGCGGTACCTAGCAGCCGGCCCTAGGGTTCTACAGGGTCCCCGACACCCGCCCTCCCCCAGCAAGGACCCCTCCCCGCCCGGAGGCGCCCAGCTTACTATTTGTACTGCACTCTGTAGACCACTGGCCTCGTGCCATTGCCTAGGGGCGCTGGCTGCCAACTCAGAACCTGCTCGGCGTTGTACAGGCGAATCTTCGGGTGCTGGGGAGCGGGCAGCTGGGAAAGAGAGTCTTGAAAGGGAGAGAGAGAGAGAATAAAAAATCCATTCCAACAACAACACCTAAACACGCATTACCAGACACCTGCACAACTCCCTTGGGGTCAAAGTGTGGACATGGTGTTACCTGCCCCCCCAGGCAATGTCCCCCTGACCTTCGGGGACAAAGATGGCACTACTGACACAGTCAGTGGGGGAAAAAACAGGGGCTCAGAGACCCCTCCTACCCAGGTTCCAGTTGCCACACCCAGACCCTGGCCACACCGGGATCCCGCTCCACCCATAGCAAGTGCGTCTGGCTGGGGCAGGTTGGTTCACCCGGATGAGTGTTCTGTTAGAACCCCTCCACCCCACCCCACCCCACCCCACCCCGGGCCTGCGCTGTGGTGAACATTTCATTGGTGAACACGCGACGTGCATTAGTCCTGCACGAATACCAAGGGAGTGTATGGTAAGCCACCCTCACCACGCAATGCACACAAGACCCCAAATCAGGTCTGCGAAGCCCCAGGGCACGTGGGAGACTGGGGACTGTCTTCCCTCCCTCATCACAGTTGCTGTGTTCCTCAAAAACCCCCAGCGTGGCGATTGCCCAGGGGCTGGGATTTTAAAAATGCAGATTCCCAGGCCCCCACCCCACGCTTTCCAGCGGATTCTCACGCACAGGAAAGTTTGAGAGGCTTAAACAGTGACATCAGATGCTCCCCAAGGGTACAGGGAGCCCTTTCCTTGGGGGGGTGACCTGGGAGAGATGACCTCAAGCCCCTCCCCGCCCCAGGTCTGTGGGACTGCACTTCAGCCTCCAGGGTTGCAGCCCGGGGCACGTCTTTCTAGAAAGAAAGTCTGTGATGACAACACTTTCTCTGATTGAAAGGTTAGTGAGAAACGCCCAGAAGTGGAAAGAAAAACACGCCGTACCAGAATTCAGTGCAGGAAGCTCAAACCACACATCTCACCCACGACAGCCAGGCTCGAAGCACAGGGCGCAGCCCGGCCTCCCAGGCACTTCCTCTACACGGCCCCTTTGCCGGTGGCCAGCTGAATTACCGAAACCAGGAGCTCTGGCTGACAACCAGTGAACCGACATGTCTCTGAGTCACGCGGGCCTTCGAGAGAATCTGGGGGCGGGGGCCGGAGGCCGACAGGCCTAGAAGCATGATGGGGGCCGGGCCCGTGTGGCACGGTAGACGCTGGCAGAGCCCTGTGAGCAGCTGCCCGCTGTTTCCAGGCAGGGCTGGGCAGAGGCCTCGGGGAGAGTGCTTGGTTAGGGCGGGCACCCTCCCACAATCTCGGCCCCCCCCCCCCCCGCCGTGGGGATCAGGCTCCTGGTGCCACACGTCTTGTGTCATGTACTGTGCTGCCATCTCCCTGGGGACCCCTCTGCCAGGCCCACCAGTCCCTCCTGCCATGTCAGATGACGTGGTCACAGGGTCCCGGGACTGGAATGTGGACATCTTTGGGCGACCACGAAGCTGCCTGCCACACTGTCCCTTCACTGTCCCCCATCTCTGGGAAGGAGACAGCAGGAAGGTTCTCTTTCTCTTTCCCTCCCTCCTTGGGAACCCCGCTTCCCCCCATCCAAACACTCAGTGAGAAAAGAAGCACCCAGGGACCCAGGGGTGACAAGGAAGGGCATGCGTGCCAATCCCCAAGTGGGAGAGCAAGAAGACCACCCCGACAGAGCCACGGTCCCCAGACCCGCTCTCCGCTGTCTCACTGCGGGGACACACAGCATCCACCTCTGTCTGCTCTGATGCCCCGCGCTCCTATGGGACCACGCTGACAGCAGACAATGAGGTTCAGTGCTAGGGGTCCATAGGGGAGTGCTGAAGATCGTTCGGTCCTTTAGAACGCGCCTGGAGAACTGTCCAGTGGGCATCTCAGAAGGCCTGGCCTGGAAACTCAGCCCCTTCGTTAAGGCACACTCTGTCCTGCAGTCCTGGCCGGGCCGGTTCCTTCCCCAGTCCCTTCCCCGGTCCCTAGGCCCTTCAGGTCTCTACTCAGGTGCCGCCTGATCGGAGCCACCTGCTGTACAAAATGCATGCACAGAGCCCGAGAGAGAATGACCAACTGCACCACGGGGCTCCTGTGCCCTGCGTGACCTCTCTCCCAGGCTCTCCTCACCCCCCGCGCCCGTCGTGGCTCAGTGGTGAGGCATCGGGCTCCAGCATGAGACCATGTGGCTCCAGACAGAGTTTTGCCATCATCTGCTTGCGGGCCTCTGGGCAAGATATTTCTACCTCGGTCTTCTCATCGGCAACAGGGGACTGCCAGCGGTGCCTGCACGTTCTGAGGATCGACTGAGCTACCTGCAGGTGTGTGTGGTCCCGGCACCGTGACCACTGCCTCCCCTCACTGCCGGCGGCTTCCCCAGGGGCTCCGGCATGGTGACCTCCACGAAGGCGGGGAGTTTGTGGGTTTCGGGGAGGGGCTGTTCCTGTCCACAGGTAGGGGGACTGACGTGGTGGCAACAGGGCAGTCTGCTCTACCTCGAAGGCGCCGCAGCCCACACGCCTCCCTAGCACCACAGGCACCCTCCTGAAGCCCGCCCTCACGCCACAGCCCTCCCTGTCCTCTGTGATATGAGGCTGTGTGGGGGCAGGGGTGAGGAGGGGCGGGTCTGGGCCACGGTGCTGCCGGTGCCTCGGTGGGAAGAGCACGACTTACAGACTAAAGGCCTCGGCTGGAACCCTGCTCCTGCCGCCTGTAGCCACAGGACCCTCCCAAGCCCCTGCCCAGGCCTCAGTTTCCCCAGGAGTAATGAAAAACGCAGCCTCTCTCCCGGATGTGTAGGGAGACGCACATACAAGATGAAGGGAAGACGAACCCCACACTGCTGGCTGCATGTCGGTCCTCAGGGGCGACCATTTCAGGGTATCCTGACCGCCCCCCTCCCGCCCATGGCTGCTCCCGCAGGTGCCAAGCCACACAACTGGTTCCACGGACTTTGTCTTCTGTGACCAGTGGGCGGTCCCACTGAACACAGTGGTCAGTGGTTCTGTCCCCAGCACAGGCAGTGGTCTGGTCCCTAAAGATGTCTCATCCTATGAATACCTTAGGTTACATGGTCAAGGGGAATTAAGGTTTGCAAATGAAGCTTGGGTTAAGCTAGGTGGATTGTTCTAGAACACCTGGGTGGGCCCAGCGCAATCGCGAGGGTGCTTCCCTAGAAGCTGGTACGGGCGGGCAATGAACGCTCGACCGGAAAGGAGTGTGGGTTGTGGGCATCTCGACTCTCACGCGCCAAGACCCATCGCGGACTTCTGACCACCAGAACACTGCCGAATTATGAAGCTGATCAGTTTGCGTGGTGTTAAGCCACACTGAGTTGGCGGTCATTTGTTGCAGCAACAATAGGAAACTAGGGCAGTGCCCATAAGTGGACACCAGGGCCTCAAAGCCTCCCCAGCTCCTGCAACACAGAAAAGCTCGTGGTCCTCCGGCAGGTGCGCACGCTCCGCTCTGCCTTCCTCCTCTCCGTCTCTGCGGCAATGTTCCTGAACTACTGGTGTAAGAAGAGCTAAGGGGGGCCAGCGCTGCGGCCTAGCGGGTAAAGCTGTGGCCTGAAGTGCCGGCATCCCATATGGGTGCTGGTTCGAGTCCTGGCTGTTCCACTTCTGATCCTGCTCTCTGCTACAGTCTGGGAAAGCAGTGGAAGATGGCCCAAGTCCTTGGGCCCCTGCACTCATGTGGGAGACTAGGAAGAAGCTCCTGGCTCCTGGCTTCAGATGGGCACAGCTCCGGCCATCGCAGCCATCCAGGGAGTGAACCAGCAGATGTAAGATCTCTCTTCTCTCTCTGCCTCTGCCTCTCTGAACTCTACCTTTCAAATAAATATATTTATTTAAATAAATATTTATTTAAATCTTAAAAAAATAAGAAAACAAAAGAAGAGATAAGGGAGGGGACATCTCACAGCCACGGCCCCTCCTCTCCTGCCCCATCCTGCCACCTCTGACCCCACCCGGACTCAGATGTTTGAGACTTTATACATTTATTTTAATATAAATGTGGGTTACTCCGTAGCTTACGACACCTGCATCCCACATCAGCATGCCAGTCTGAGTCCTGGCTGCTCTGCCTCCTACCCAGCTCCCTGCCAATGCCCCTGGGAAGGCAGCGGAAGCTGGCCCAAGTGGTTGGGCCTCTGTTACCCAGGTGGGAGACCCAGATGGAATTCCTGGCTCCTGGCTTTGGCCTGGCCCATCTCTGGTTATTGTGGGCATTTGGAGAGTGAAGAAGTGGGTGGAAGACAAATCTCTCTCTCTCTCTGGCACTCTGTCAGATAAATAAATAAATAAATCTTAAAAAAATTAATACTCAGGTAGCTAAATAACTAAAGACTGTGCTTTTACTCATTTTTCCTGCCATTGATTACATTTTCTGTCTAGAACAAATGGCCAAATGCTAACAGAGCGTTGCTACACATGTGTCAGATCCAGTATTTCACACAACAACCCTAAGGGATGGACAGGACAAGTCTCCCTTTTTAAACTTTACTCCCAACACTCCCCCACCCCAAACTATAAAAGCGATTTCACAATTACGGGAGGACAGCTGTAAGGTATGGAAAAGTGTGGGCACTTTCCCGCTGCTTGTATGCCTTGTAGAATTACTGTGATGCCCGCAGAATTGTGCAGCAGATTCCATAGCACGCGGGCCACAGAACTGTATCCTCTTTATTTGCTGACTTGAGCACGCAAATGCTTGGAGAATTATTGTTAATATCTTCATGTTTTCCTTGGACTTAAAAGGCATTTCTCTATAAAATATCCTGGTTTGGGGCCAGCGTTGTGGCACAGCAGGTTAAGCTGCCACCATCCCATACGAGTACAGGTTCAAGTCCCGGTTGCTCCACTTCTGATCCTGATCCTTGCTAATGCGCCTGGGAGGGCAGCAGAAGATGGTCCAAGTACCTGGGCCCTGGGTCAACCATGTGGGAGACCCAGGTACAGTTCCAGGCTCCTGGCTTCCTCTTGGCCCAGTCCTAGCCACTGTGGCCATCTGGGGCATGAACCAGTGGATGGAAGCGCACACTCTCTCTCTCCATCTGTCTCACCCTTTCTCTTTGTAACTCTGCCTTTCACATACATAAACAGATCTTTAAAACAATATTCCCGGCTGGTGCCGCGGCTCACTAGGCTAATCCTCTGCCTGCGGCGCCAGCACACCAGGTTCTAGTCCCGGTCGGGGCGCCGGATTCTGTCCCGGTTGCCCCTCTTCCAGGCCAGCTCTCTGCTGTGGCTAGGGAGTGCAGTGGAGGATGGCCCAGGTCCTTGGGCCCTGCACCCCATGGGAGACCAGGAGAAGCACCTGGCTCCTGCCTTCGGATCAGCGCAGTGCGCCGGCCGCGGCGGCCACTGGAGGGTGAACCAACGGCAAAGGAAGACCTTTCTCTCTTTATCTCTCTCTCTCTCTCACTGTCCACTCTGCCTGTCAAAAAAAAAAAAAATTCCCAGTTCAGTTTTTTTTAACTGTTTAGTATGCACATATTCAAACAGTGGCCAAAAGAGAGACTAGTATCAAGTGCTCCCACCTTTCAAGGACGTATGGATCCAGTTTATTTCATTGCATTACTTGGGGCCAAGGTTTTGCAAAACACAATGAAAGTTAACCATGAGAAAGACCAGCATGCTCCTGGGTGCCGCAGCAACGTCCAACTGTGAGGTTTCTGAACACCGGTCTCCACCTGCGGACGCCTTCCAGAGGGGCTGGACAAGTCCAGAGGTGGCTCTCAGCCCCCACTCCCTGCACTGCTGCTACGAAGGGACAAACCCCCTTGCCCATCACAAGCTCAAGGAGGCCTGGAGAGGGAGCCTACATAGGCTGTCGGAGCCACAGAGTGCGGGAGGCTTGGCCATCGGGATTCAAACCCACCTGGCTGACTCGGGTGCAGGAAGTTACTCAGTGACCAGGGACACCTCCTCCGAGACAGGCTCCCCAGAACTTCAGGGCCTTTGTAAGGGATGCTGGGAGCAGGACCAAGTCCTCAATCACCTTCAACTAGGACACTTCCAAATTCCCGAGACTGCTCGAGCGCCATCCAGCCTGTGCTATTGGCCTCTCCACGGACACAACCCAGTGAAAGACAACCACGGGCACAGAGCGTGTTCTGCCTACACCTCTGTCGCCGAGGTCTTTTCTTTCAGCCCCTAAATCTGGAGATAAGGGCCAGAGCTGGAATTAGGAGCCTGGGTCAGCGGACAGCCAGAGGCAGGAGGGGACTTTCCTGTTCCTATGGATGATTCGGGGGACCGTGCGGATCAAACGCGCCCCGAGCAAAGCCGGCACTGAGTTCTGGACACACGGCCCGGACCGCAGTCCCTGGCCCTCGAAGAGCCCCACGGCACCCAGCGGCCAGGAAGCGCTGAGGGCGATTCCAGCTCCGGCCGCCGGGAAGGGCGCTCCGGGCAGGGGCTGCGCTCAGTGCGGCCGGCGGAGGCGGCCCTTTCCCGAGCCCTGGGTTCGGTTTTCCCCTCGGGAGGTCTGAGAAATTCGCCAGTGCATCGTCGGCGCACGCAGCCAAGGCGCAAAGACGCAGTGGGCAGTGCCGGGTCGTGGGAGTAGGGGCGCGCCGGGGGCGCAGGACGCGGGGAGGGGCCCCAGCTCCTCGCCCTGGCAGGGCCCTGGAATACCCTCACCTTCCACCCTCATTCGTGCGGGACCCTCGCTCGCCAAGGCTCCCCGCACAACCCCCTCCCGGTCAGGCTCCCCGCGGACTCCCTACTCCAAGGGGCACCCCGCGCAACCCCGACCGTTCAGGCACCCCGCGCAACCCCCTACTCCATCGGGGCTCCCCGCGGAATCCCCACTCGACCACGCACCCCGCGGACCCCCGCCCCCCACCCGATCGGGCTCCCATTCGCCGGGCGGCGCCGGTGCCCGGCCTCTTACTTGGCGAGGACGCCGCGGCTTCGCGGCCGCAGAGCAGCAGCACCGGTAGCAGCGGCAGCCACAGCAGCGGCCGCATGGCCCGGGGCGCTCGGCGGCGGCGGCGGCTCCCTGCTCGGGGGTCCGCCGAGCCGCTCACCGCGCCGCCGGGGCCGCCATGGCGAGCGCAGGGCGCGCGGGGCCCGCCTCTTCCCCGAGCCGCGGCGGCTGCGCGTCCCGGGCCGCGGGGAACCCGGCTCGGCCCCGCCCCGCCCCGCCGGCCGCGGGACTTTCCGGGCGCTCCGGGGGAGACCGCGGCCGGGGGCCCCGCACGGGGGAGGGGCGGAGGCGGGAGCCCCGGCAGACGCCCACCTGCGGGGGGCTCGCGGTCCTAGGAAAGACCCTGCGGAACCTTGGCTCTGGCGCTCCAGCCCCCTGCCCCCGCCCCCCCTTTCCCGCTGCCCCGCTGCCCCGAGGAACGTTTGCGCTCTTAATAGCCTGAGAGTTACATCCTGAGCGGGTGACCCTCCGCTTGCAAAGGGTCTTGGAGATTTTAAGGGTTGGAGAGGGCGCTGGCCTAGGAAGGATTCGTCCGGGCCATGGGGAGAAACTCCCCGCATTTCCTAAGAGCTTGTGGGTTTGGCCCTGGCGCCGGCTGTGCAGCGTGGGAGGAAGTGGCCTTAGGGGTTTAGCAGCCTGCTGGGGGGGGGGGTTGCTCCGTCCCCCAAGATGGACCACTAATAGAGGCTGCTCAGCACTAGGGTGGGGGGGGAGAGGCATCCTGACGTCCTACTTTGGGGCTTCTGCATTTTATTTCCTCTTTTCTTTCTTTCTTTCTTTTTTTTTTTTTTTTGTTAGAACTCCTGACATTGGTCACCACTGTAAAAACCATGTGATGAAATGCCTAGCAGATGTTCGAATTGTGCTTTGAGCATTTCAAGACAGAGAAAGCCGGTTATAAATTGGCATCCTTTCAACAATGATGTAATAAAAATGATGGGGAAGTTTATGAAAATATGAACATGAAATAGGTTGTGGCTTTATCAATGGTAATGGGTTTTTTTCTTTTTAAAAGTAGTTTTTCTCTCCCAATTTTTTTAAAATTTGAAAGGCAGATAGAAATGGAGAGCAAGCCCCTATCTGCTCCTTCACTCCCCGGATGCCCACAATGGCTGGGGCCGAGGGTGCTGGAACTCCGTCCTGGTCTCCCACATGGAAGGCAGGAGCCCAATCGCTTGAGCTGTTGCTGCCGCTGCTCCCCAGCGTCTGGTTGGCAGGAGGCTGGAGCCGGGAGCCTGGGTGTGGAAACCCCAGGTACCCCAGTGTGGGACGGAGTCAGACGCGTGCTGTCTGAACTGCTAGGCTCAGCACTCACTCTCCATCAGCGAATTTTCCCTACACAACCCGGGGATGGGGAGCAGGGGACAGTGTGACTCTGCCTCTTAGCCCAGGAGGGGCCCCGTGGTCTCTCCTGAGGTGCACAGCACCTGTGCACTTGACCTCAGATCAGAATCTCCTCCCAGCACTCTCTGTTAAAACTGCAGAGTGTTTATGTTTCCTTGCAGGAGTCTTTGGCAGGTGCTCCTTGGATGGCCGACACTCCGTCACCTCAAGCACACCATATCCCAAGTGCAAGTTGTCTCGCAGCCCCACACAGCTTGTCACAGCTGGCACTTCGATTTTCCTGTTCCTGCGCCTGACTCAAGGCTCTTTGCAGTCACCAGGGCGGATGCTCCCGCAGGCGTCCCAGGTCTGAAGAGACCCGAAGGCGGTCCTTGCAGTCCTCCTGGTGCAAGGCATCTGCCATCCATTGCTCATGTCTCTTTTCCCCGGATTGATGATTGCACAGACCCTGAGTGAGTTCCCCCCTACAGCTGCTCCTCTGTGCAGGCTGATTTCCCCGAACCCCCTAAAAGCTGAATCTCAGAGGCCCTCCCTTGGGGTCTCTTCGAGGCCTTGGCAATGGCGCCTGGCACTGCTTGCCTAGTCATACACACCTTCCTGTTTAAGCTTCCCTCTAACCTGCTTCTCAGGTAGGCGCGTGCTGGGGTAGCTGTGAGATATTTTGAGCAATGTCTGTTGACATTTTGCAGCCTACGTGGATACAGGTCAACAGCCAATTGTGAAGTTAAAGGAAGCCTTTCCAAACTGTCAGTAATTAAAAGCAGGCTTAGATAAATTGTGCTAGAAGAGACTGAATATATATATATACATATATATATTTACTTATATGTTGATATATATTCATAGTCACCTGTGTACAAATGTACTTGAAAAAATCTGAGGAGTTAAAAAGCAAGTGTATGGGTGGGCGTGTGGCATAACGGGTAAAGCCACCTCTTGCAATGCCGGCATTTCATATAGGTGCCGGTTCAAGTCCCAGCTGCTCCACTTCTGATCCAGCTCTCTGCTAAGGCCTGGGAAGGTAGTATAAGATGTCCCGAGTCCTTGGGCCCCTGCACCCACGTGGAAGACCTGGAAGAGGCTCCTGGCTCCTGGCTTCAGTTTGGTGCAGTTCCAGCTGTTGCAGCCATTTGGGGAGTGAACTAGCAGATGGACGACCTCTCTCTCTCTCCGCCTCTGCCTCTCTGTAACTCTGCCTTTCAAATAAAATAAACAAATCTTAAAAAAAGATTTTATTTATTTATTAAGAGGCAGAGTTACACACAGAAACTGGCAGAGATAGAGAGAAAGCTCTTCCATCCACTGGTTCACTCCCCAAATGGCTGCAACAGCCAGAGCTGGGCCCATCCAAAGCCAGGAGCTTCTACTGAGTCTCCCACACGCATGCAGGGGCTCAAGCATTTGGGCCATCTTCTACTGCTTTCCCAGGCCATAGCGGTAGGCAAAAGGCGGCTTTACCTGCTATGCCACAGTGCCAGCCGATAGTTCTCTCTCCCTTTTTTTTAAAAGATTTATTTTATTTATTTGAAAGAGTTACAGAGAGAGGTAGAGACTAGAGGTCTTCCATCCATTGGTTCACTCCCCAGATGGCCACAATGGCCAGAGCTGCACCGATCCGAAGCCTGGAGCCAGGAGCTTCCTCCGGGTCTCCCACGCAGGTGCAGGAGCCCAAGGACTTGGGCCATCTTCTACTGTTCTCCCAGGCCACAACAGAGAGCTGGATTGGAAGTGGAGCAGACAGGTCTCGAACTGGCGCCCACATGGGATGCTGGTGCTTCAGGCCAGGGCTTTAACCCACTGCACCACAGCACCAGCCCCACTTCTTTCTTTCAGAATTGGGGATCTTGGCAGTATTTGGCAGTTAAAAATTTTAACCTGTCATTTTCTCATTATGAATAAATACCCTTTTGTGCTTAATTATATGCTTTTAGTTGGGTATCCTTCTAATTTTTTTTTTTGTTTATATTATTTATTTATTTGAGAATGAGAGAGAGAGAGAATCTCTCATCCCACTTCTCAAATACCCACAAGAGCTTGGGTAGGGTCTGGCTGAAGCCAGGAGCCCAGAACTGAATCCAGGTCTCTCCCATGGGAGACAGAGACCCAACTACCTGAGGCTGTTGCTGCCCAGGGTCTGAATTAGCGGGAAGCCAGAGTCAGGAGTGGAGCCAGGACCCAGACCCAGGCACTCCAATGTGGGTTGCAGGCAACCCAAGTGGCACCTTAACCGCCAGGGCGATGTCCGTCTCGGGTATTCTTTTTCATAAAGGGGGCTCTCACATATTGCTGTTTTTTAAAAGATTTATTTATTTAAAAGGCAGAATAACAGAGAGAGAGAGAGAGAGAGAGAGAGAGAGAGAGAGAAAGAAAGTCTTCCACCTGCTGGTTCACTCCCCATGTGGCCACAACAGCCAGAGCTGGGCCAAGCTGAAGCCCAGAACTCCATCTGGGCCTCCCACATCAGGGTGGCAGGGACTTAAGTACTCGGGCCATCTTCTGCTGCTTCCCAGGCACATCAGCAGGGAACGGGACTGGAAGCCAAGTGGCTGAGACTGGTGCTCTGATGTGAGATGTGGGTGTCCCAAGGAGTGGCTTCACCTGCTTCACCACCACGCCTGGCCCTCTCACATATTTCATGTGAATTTCATCCTTATAAACCCCAAGTCTGCTCCACCCCTTTCTGCTAATTCACTTCCTGACCAACAGCTGGTAGTTGAGGGGGCTTCCCCAGGCTTGTCTCAGCAGGGTGCGTGGGGGGTGACATTGGTGCCTCTCCCTGTGTTGTCTCACAGGCTGCAAGGTTATGGCTGAGACATAAGGACTGAGCCCTGCGGCAGATTTGCACTGTAGAGCTTTGCCAAGCCATGACTACATTTTTCTAGAATTCCCCTCCCCGAAGGCTTCCGCGTCAGCACTGGCGGGAAGAGATGTTTGTGTGCAAGATTTGGAAGGTGGAAGTAGACAAGCAGCCACATGGCTTTCCCTTGGGAGCCTGGGGCAGGCAAGAGGCATTGTTGCAGCTCCAATGGTGGCTTCTCTCTGGGGCCCTGGGCTCCTCCTGCCCCTGCTGGGTCTGCCGCCACAGCTTCCCTGTCTCCTGGGCCATGTGTGTGTGTGTGTGTGTGTGTGTGTGTGTGTGTTTAAGTTGGAGCTTCCCAGACTGGGGGACAACTTTTTCTTGTTAAATTCGGTGCATGGCCCAATTAGCATAATAGAGGCCTGCCTGAAACTGAAGAGGGAGTGGAAGAATTGAAAGTTGTTGCCTGGGGCTGTGGAGCGAGGGGGGAGGGGGTTAGGGGGAGGCGGGGTGGAGAGGATTTGCTGCAAAGCGTGTGCCAACTGCGAATGAATGAATTCATCTGTGAGCAAGGCTACAGCTTGCTGCTTGCTGGGGCTAAGCCTGGGCCGTGCGGGCCAGTGGTGGGGCCTGAGTAGGAAGAGAAAGGTTACCAGGAGCAATCATTCTCGTAATTTCATTCCTTCCTCTCCACAGCCCATGGATTCTGGGTACTCATTCCTCTTGCAAGGGTTCAAGCCAAAACACAGGCCTTCCAGGAAAAACCAGTGTGTGGAGTGATGGCACCAGGTACCTGGCTAGCTTAGGCAATACCTGTGAAGAGTCACCTGGGTTTTATTACTCAATAATAAAAATAAAAAATGCTGTACCTCATTCCCTAGAATTCTAAAGCAGCCTAAAATAACAGTTACACTGCATAATTGTTTATGCCGTCTATATGAACGATGGTCTTTCCCTGTCCATGGTTTCAATTGGAAATAAATAATTCAAAAACGTTTTTAAAAGATATTTGGATTTATTACTTGAAAGGTAGAGCATCAGAGAGAAAGGGAGAGACAGATCTTGCATGCATTGGTTCACCTTCCAAATGGCTGCCACAACCAGAAACAGGTCAGGCTGAAGCATGTGCCAGGAGCTTCTTCCAGGTCTCTCACGTGGGTGCAGAGGCCCAAGGACTTGGGCCATCTTCCACTGCTTTCCCAGGCCACAGCAGAGAGCCGGATCGGAAGAGAAGCAGCCAGGACTAGAACCGGCGCCCATATGGAATGCTGGCACTGCAGGCAGAGGCCTGACCCACTACACCACAGCGCCGGCCCCCATGGTTTACATCCTGAAGCTTCTAAGTCTTCAGGCACCAGTGAAAAGGCGAGGAGGCAGCCTTCCTTCACGAATTTTTGAGAAGGTTCTAGAAGCCCAACTGAGGACAGACGAGGAAGGAACTTCTGTTTCAGGATTGCCGCCTGTAGTTTCGGGACATTCACGACAGATAGTCTTTTTTTTTTTTTTTTTTAAAGATTATTCATTTGAAAGAGTTACACAGAGAGAGGAGCGGCAGACAGAGAGGAAGAGAGGTCTTCCATCTGATGGTTCACTCCCCAAACGGCCGCAATGGCCGGAGCTGCACCGATCTGAAGCCAGGAGCCAGGAGCTTCTTCCGGGTCTCCCACATGGGTGCAGGAGCCCAAGGACTTGGGCCATTTTCTACTGCTTTCCCAGGCCACGGCAGAGAGCTGGATCGTAAGTGGGGCAGTCAGGACTCGAACCGGTGCCCATATGGGATTCTGGCACTATAGGCGGCGGCTTTACGCGCTACACCCCAGCACCAGCCCCACAGATGCAGTCTTGACTCTGCAAAGCCTTGAACATGGCTGGATCCAGAGAAACAAAGAAGTGCCAGGTGTTTCAAGCTCACGCTCATCAAACCTCAAGCGTAAGCCGCGGTTGGCCGGCTGCTCCCAGAGCACTGTGCAGTGAGCTGTTTGTGCAGGGATGATCCGACCTTGGTGGGAGTTAAGCACCTTGCAAAGGTCCCTGGTCTTGCAGAAACTTAAACTCTTGTCACCAAGAGCTTCCCTTTCATTTCTTCCTTGGACCTTCAGATGCCGCAGTTACGTGATTGACTGTGTATCTATAGAAACCAAAGCAAATCCAAACAAACAGCGGTGCATTTAGACGCTTCAAGGCCAGGCGAGGAAGGCACTGGACAGGGAGTCTCGCTCAGGAAGCACCAGGCCGTGCTGGGCCCCGCCTGCCTGCCCGCACCCCTGCCTGCCCACCTGCCCACCTTCCCTCCTCAGTCAGCAAACACTCACTGAGCCTGCTCTGTTATCCACGACAAGGCCGATTGCGTGTGTCCCTGGTGACTCCCTTGGGATCTGCAATAGCAGAAACCCCTTCTCTCCCATGTTCCAGTGCTGGCAGTAGGTCCCAAGGTAGTTGGACTCCATGTGGGAGGTGCCCCCCCGCCCCCGGCAGGAACTAGGGTGGCCCTGCTGACTGTTCCAGGAAAGTACCAATCCCCAGCTTGAAGGCAGTGCCAGCCCGGGCATCGGTCTCTTTCCACCTGTCAAAGGGCCTGACCCTCTGGCAGTCAGGTTAAGCCACTGCTTAGGAAGTCACATCCCATATGGCGGTGCTGGTATGAGTCCTGGCTGCCCCGCTTCCAACCCAGCTTCCCGCTAATGCACCTGCGAAGCAGCACATGATGGCCCAAGTGCTTGGGCCCCTGCCACTCACGTCAGAAAACTGGATGGAGTTCCAGGCTCCTGGCTTCTGCCTGGCCCAGTCCTGGGTGATGCAGATATCTGGGCAGTGAATCAGCTGATGGAAGATCGATTCTCTCTCTCTTCCTCCCTGTGCCTTTTTCTTTTTAAGATTTATTTTTTATTTGAAAGTCAGAGTTACACAGAGACAGAAGGAGAAGCAGAGAAAGAGAGAGAGAGAGAGAGAGAGAGAGAGAAGTCTTCCATCCAGTGGTTCACTCCCCAGCTGGACTGGAAGTGGAGTAGCCGGGACTCGAACCGGCGCCCCATATGGGATGCTGGCACTGCAGGCAGCAGCTTTAACTGCTACGCCACAGCACCGGCCCCCCTCTCTCTGCTTTTCAAATAAATAAATAAATAAATAAGTGCGTTTTAAAAAGGGGTCTCAGTCTTGGGAGCGTCTCCAGTCCTGCTTGGCCCTCCCAGCACATGGACCGGGGAAGGCCCTGTTCCCTCCCGACTCTGTCCCAGGAACCCGGGTACACCTGAAAACACCCCCTAACCCATTCCTCCAGGGGTACAGGGACATCTGTGCAAATAAAGCCCCGGGATCTACCTGGACGGTCTCCGTCAGGACCCAGGGACGCTAGAGTGTGAGCCTCGCTCCAGGAAACAAGTAGCCCTAAAGAACTTCGATGCAAACATAGACAACACGGATAAATACAGCATTCTCGCGTGGAGGCGTTGGCGCACCTGTGTGCAGGGCGTGAGGACTCCGTCTCCATTCCCTTAGGGTTGCGGCTGAATTCAGGAAGCAACTGAAGGGAAGCGGAATGCAGGTGTTGGGTGACGGGGGAGACCTCGTGGAGGAGCGAGGACCAGAAGTGTTCAGAGTCAGCTGTGCCCTCGAGGGCATATGACAAAGCCCGTGGAACGTGGGACTAAAAGGAATTTATTTTGGTGCAAAATATTTATTTATTTATTTGAAAGAGCAAGAGCGAGAACGAGAGAGAGAGGAAGCTCCTGGAGGCTGATTCGTTCACCAAGTGACTGTAATAGCCGGGTCTGGGCTGGGGCGGAAGCTGGCAGCGGGGACACAGGACCCCAGTGCAGGTCTCTCGTGCGAGTGGCAGGACACTTGGACCCATGCTCTGCTGCCACCAGGGTGTACGTTTGTGGGAAGTTGGCATCAGGAGCAGAGTTTGGACTCAAACCCAGGCCCTCTGATATGGGATATGAGTGTTCCAAGTGGTGTCTTGATCCTTATGCCAAGTGCTTGCCCTCAACATTACTATCTTTTTTTTTAAAAAAATATTTATTTATTTGAGAGAGTTACAGAGAGAGAGAGAGAGAGAGAGAGAGAGAGAGGATGAGATGGCAGAGAGTGTGTGTGGGGGAGATAGAGAGAGAGAGAGAAAGGCCTTCCATCCACCGGTTCACTCTCCAAATGGCTGCAATGGCCTGGGCTTGGACAGACCAAAGCCAGGAATCAAGAGCTTCATCTGGGTCTCCACGTGGTTGTGTCACCGGAGAAATTGCAGGGTTCTTGTCTTTGCGCAAGAAAGAATTCAGGCGTGAGACAGAGTAGTGGAAAGTAAAAAGTAGCAAAGTTTATTAGGGAAGGGATATCTGTAAGAACGGATGGGCACCTCTCCAGACAGGACCTGAGAGAGAGCGCCCGGTCGCTTGCACTGGGGGTGGGGGGGCGAGGTTACATGGTTGAGTGGAAAGATTACACCTGGGCAGGCCAGGCGGGCAGCTCAGCAGAGAGGCAGAGGGCTGAGCGCGCAGTCCGGTTGAGGCGGGGGGGGGGGGGGGGGGGGTGTTTAAGGAGATGGGTCTTGCTTCCCCACCTCTGCTCCTCTTGGAACAAAGGGCATTTTAGATGTAAATAGAAAAACTTCTGAGTTTTCCCCTGAAGGTATCAGACAGGAGGAAGGCTAGCTGGTGCCATCCTGAGTTTAGAGGAAGGGTGAGCAGGACCCCCTGGAGAATGGGGATCCGGAGCATGGTGTTTGAAATGCAGATACTGGGCTGCATCTGGGAGACTGCGGAAGATTTGTCAGGCAGAAGGGGCGGGGACCCCCACCTGGCAGGTTATCAGGTAGGAGGGGGCAGGGCAGGATGTGAAGGCCGGGCTGCCCCTGAAACATTATCGGGATGACTTTGAGATGCAGATGCATATGCTGGACATAGATGTCTTCTCTTTAGGCCTTTATGTCACACACGTAAGCTCATATCTGACTTCCTACCTAACAGGTGCAGGGCCCCAAGTCCATGGATCATCTTCTACTGCTTTCCTAGGAGCATTAGCAGGGAGCTGGATCAGAAGAGGAGCAGCTGGGACTTGAACCAGCACTCATATTAGGAGTGGCATTGCAGGCGGTGGCTTAACCTGCTATGCAGTGACACCATCGTGGCACACCATCTATCCTGACATTAATTAAACTCCAGACAGTATCTGGATTTCACAGGTTTCCGCATTAATGTCCTGTTTCTGTTCTAGGATCCCATCTAGGGCATCCTGTTATGTTACATTGGGTTCTTTTTGAGGGGCAGATAAAAGATTACAAATAGGGCAAGCTGTTGTACTACTGGACCTGGGGCTGCTTCTGTGTTTGGTTTGCTTTTTTAAAATAAACCAGATCAAAAGGACTTGCCAAAGGAGAAAAATTCTGCTTCCCTTTACAATTTTTAATATCCTTTGTTTAAATTTGACTGATTCATTTGTTAAAAAAATTTCATTTTAATTTATTTGAAAGACACAGAGAGAGAGGGTGAGGGAGAAAGAAACAGACACACAGAGAGATCTTCTATCCACTGCTTCCCTCTCCAAATGGTTGCAATGGTAGGGCCTGTGCCAGGCTGAAGCTGGGAGCTAGGAGCTTCATCCGGGTCTCCCATGTGGGTGAGAGGGGCCCAAGGCCTTGGGCCATCTTCTACTGCTTTCCTAGGCACATTACCAGGAAGCTGGATGGGAAATAGAGCACCCAGAATTCCAGTGCTTGTATGGGATACTGGAGTCACAGGCTATGGCTTAACCTGCTGCGCTACCGTGCTGGCCCCCAAATGGATTATTTAAAGATTTTCTTTATTTGAGAAGGAGAAAGGAAGAGAGGAGAGTGAGAGGAAGAGAGGAAGAGGGAGAGAGGAAGAGGGAGAGAGGGAGAGGGAGAGAGGGAGAGGGAGAGAGGGAGAGAGGGAGAGGGAGAGAGGGAGAGGGAGAAAGGGAGAGGGAGAGGGAGAGAGGGAGAGGGAGAGAGGGAGAGGGAGAGGGAGAGAGGGAGAGGGAGAGGGAGAGGGGGAGGGAGAGGGCGAGGGAGGGGGGGGGAGAGCTTCCAGTCACCAGTTGGCTCCCCACAGATGCCCACAACAGCTGGGCTTGGGCCAGCTCAAAGTCAGGGGCAGGGATGAGCCCAGGCCTCCCCTGTTTGCGGCAGGAGCCTGATTACCTGAGCCATCCCTGGATGCCTCCTAGGGTCAGCATTAGCAGGAAGCTGGAGTCAGAAGCAGAGCTGGACCTGGAACCCAGGCCGTCCAGGATGGGAAACGGGCATCCAGGGTGGCAGTTTAACCATTACGCCAAATGCCTGCCTCTCAATAGCCTTTTGTAATGAGGAAGTTGAAAGTTTATTATGTTTCTTATTTTGCCATAGAGCTGCTGCATCGCTGTTTAACACAGCACCAGCAAGTGCAGTAGATTGCAAAGTTAACATGTACTGTTCTTTCTGTGACACTGTACAACTAACAAACACTGTTCTCCATTTCCAGTTACTTCCAATGGAAAGATCATTACATATTTTGACCCCAATCCAAAAATAGGGATAAACAAAGTACAATATTACATAAGGCTTAAGATAACAATGTAATCCTTGAATTACGTTATTTGTATAACTAGTTTCTACCACAGATAACCTCATGTATTCTGCATACTAGTGCCGAGAGCCTAGTATAAAAATCACAAGGAACTGTGGCAAACATGCGTATTGTGTTCGTTTCAATCATTACAAAGGTAGGGGATGTTTTCTCCCAGTAGCAGAGTCGACAGTAGTATCTTTTCCCATCAATATTGCTAACAGTTGCTATGTTAAGTCCTCTGTCCACCACTGATTTAAGATACCTGTGCTGGATTAACTGATTCCATACTACTTCATGTAAGGGTTCCACTTTCATTCCTCAATAGATTTTTTTTTTTGTTGACAGGCAGAGTGGATAGTGAGAGAGAGAGACAGAGAGAAAGGGCTTCCTTTGCCGTTGGTTCACCCTCCAATGGCCGCCACGGCTGGCACGCTGTGGTCGGCGCACCGCGCTGATCCGAAGGCAGGAGCCAGGTGCTTCTCCTGGTCTCCCATGGGGTGCAGGGCCCAAGCACCTGGGCCATCCTCCACTGCACTCCCTGGCCACAGCAGAGAGCTGGCCTGGAAGAGGGGCAACCAGGACAGAATCCGGCGCCCCGACCGGGACTAGAACCCGGTGTGCCGGTGCTGCTAGGCGGAGGATTAGCCTATTGAGCCGCGGGCGCCGGCCCCTCAATAGATTTTTATGTATTCCTCTTACCAATAGCCTTTATTTTAAAATTGTGCACAGTGAGGAAATTTTAGGGGTGATGGATATTTATTGTTTTGATTATGGTGATGATTTCGCTTGGCATCAAAATCCTTTCAAATGTACATTTCAAATATACACAGCATAATGTGTATCAACCATACCTTAAACAAGCTGCTGGACGCTGACCATAAAAGCTGAGATACAAGGCAGCAAAATGCTTGCTCAGTGGGTGTCGCCACAGCAGATGGGTTAAAGTCCATCTGTAGAGAATCTCAAGGAGAGGGAATTTCAGCTCTAAGAATAGTCAATGCTTCCTTTGAATTGGGAATTCTGAGATTTCTTTCTTGGAAATCAGATAAGGATCCTTAAAAATGACACCCATTCAATGCTGGTGGCCCTGACCTTGAGGGGGTTCCTGGGTCTGGGGAGTTTCCAGTGTCATGTAAGGCTTGGAAATACCAACCACCCGGTGATGTCATACTAACTGGGGCTCACCCTGCCAGAGGTCACTGGGGCCAGAGGTCACTGGGGCTGATAAGAAGAGAAGAGAGGCCCACAGCGTTGAGAAGGTGGCAGGGGGTGGGATACGGTCAGGCCTTGGCAAACCAAACATCACAGAATAAAATAATCAGGTGGTGGGAAAGCAAAGCCCCATCTACAGCTCCAAAGCCCAAAGAGCTCTGCAGATCCCAAACATTTTAGTCACTCTGATCTGACTCATCATGAAGCTATATTTAATCTTTTATCATCCCATTCAACGTGAAGTGGCTATACTGTTCTCTCCCTGGAGAATTACAAGTGGTTTGCATACAGGGTGTGCACTTCAATGCTGTGGGGACTTATCTTTTACCTGTCCCATCTGCCCTTTTGAAAACCCCAAGTTGCAAAGACATTTCTGGCCCCTGAGGTTTTCATTGCTATAGTGAAATGCCCAAGGCAGGGTACTTTGTAAAGAAAAGAGGTTCCGTCTGGTTCCTGGATGGAGAGCTGCGAGGTCTCCATCTGATGATGGCCTTCTTGCTAGCGGCCCAGAGCATCACACGGTGAGAGATGTCAGCCTGAATCTGTGATGGAAATGTGCACCCCAGGGGGCCGGCGAAGCGCTAGCATCCCATACGGGCACCGGTTCTGGTCCAGGCTGCTCTTCGTCCAATCCAGCTCTCTGCTGTGGCCTGGTAAAGCAGTAGAGGATGGCCCAAGTCCTTGGGCCCCTACACCCGCGTGGGAGACCCAGAAGAAGCTCCTGGCTCCTGGTTTCAGATTGGCACAGCTCCGGCTGTTGTGGCAATCTGGGGAGTGAACCAGCAGATGGAAGACTTCTCTCTCTGCTCTACTTCTCTCTGCAACTCCGTCTTTCAAATAAATAAAATAAATATTAAAAAAAAGAAATGTACACCTCAGATTGTAGTTTGTCTTTTGAATTGGCTCATGGTATCTTTTTCTGTATAAAAAAATTCTAATTTTATAAAACTATACTTATTAAGCAGTATTTTATTATAGCAATTACTTTATATACTATAAAATTATATTTATGAAACATTATATAATTGGAAATGAAGACTTTGTGCTTAAAGTGTAGATGGAGGTTGACCTCTAAGTTGGATTAAGTGAGAAATCTCAGAAGGACGAGAGTGTATATAGTATATACCATTTGTATTTCAAAAATCTGCCTAGACATGCATTAAATATTTGAGAGGATACACACACACACACAAAACCCAAATTCAATGGTTCAGTGAATGAACTCATGTATACCCCTCAAAAAATGAGTGGGCATTTGGGCTAGCAGTGAGCTGCCAGTGGGGCCGCGGGCACCCACAGTGGAGTGCGTGAGGTCCATAGCTGCTCCTGACTCCCGCTTCCTGCCAGTGCAGACGTGGGAGGCTGCAGTGACAGCTCCAGTGCTCGGGTCCCTGTCACCCACGTGGAAAATCTGCCTTAAATCCCTGGGTCCTGGCTCAGGCCCAGCCTGGTCTTGGCTGTTGAGGGCATTTGAAGAGTGAGCTGGCAGATGGGAAATGTCTTTCTTTCTGCCTCTCCAATAAGGAAATAAAAATTAGAAGGAAAAAAGAAAAAGACAAGTGGTATCATAATATATGTACTATACAGGGATGTGGAAAGGGATACTTCTTACTCTTTTTTTAAATATTTTATTTATTTGAAAGTCAGAGTTACACAGAGAGAGAAGGAGAGGCAGAGAGAGAGAGAGAGAGAGGTCTTCTATCTGCTGGTTCACTCCCCAGTTGGTCACAATGGCCAATCCAAAGCCAGGAGCTAGGAGTTTCCTCTGGGTCTCCCACACGGGTGCAAGGGTCCAAGGATTTGGGCCATCACCACTGCTTTCTCAGGCCATAGCAGAGAGCTGGATCAGAAGTAGAACAGCTGGGACTTGAACTGGCACCCATATGGGATGCCGGCATTGTAGGCAGCGGCTTTACCCGCTATGCCACAGCGCCAGCCCCAGAGACTTATTACTCTTTACCAAAACCCCTTTTGTTTCTTTGTGATTTTGTGACATGTGGGTGTATTATCTTCTTAAATAAGATTAATCAATTAATTGATTATTTAAGAGAATTAAATTTATAATGATATCCCTATGTTTCTGTTTTATTTTTCTTCAAAAAGAACTTCCGTAGTTTAATATTATTAACAAATTCCTATGTGTTTTCTTCTAGGACTTTGGTTTCAAATTTGACCAGTTGTTAATTTACATTAATGTAAATGTAATTTATATTCATGTGAAGAATAAAGTCAGGGGGAGAGGTGTTGTGGTGCAGAGGAGTAAGCCACTGCCTGAGATGCCCGCATCCCATGTTAGAATGTTGGTTCAAGTCCTGGCTGCTCCGCTTCCAATTGAGCTCCCTGCTAATGCACTTGGGAAAGCAGCGGAAGATGGCCCAGGTACCTGGGCCCCCGCCACCCATGGGGGAGACTTGAATGGAGTCCTGAGCTCCTGGCTTCAGCCTGGCCCAGCCGTGGACATTGCGCCCATTTGGGGAGTGAACCAGTGGATGGAAGATCTCTCTCTCTCTCTCTCTCTCTCTCTGTGTGTTTCTGTCTCTTCCTTTCCCTCTGTCACTCTGCTATCAAATAAATAAAATAAAACTCTCTCTTTTTTTGAAAGAATTAAGTTACGATCTGTGTCCCTTTTCCCCGAAGAGTATAATCTTAGCTTTTTAAAGCATTGAAAACTGTTAGGTTACATTTGGGTCACTATTGCATTTAGAAAATAATTTGGTAAGAATTGACACATTTTACAAGTACAAAGTGAGTTTTTTTTATTTGTCCAAGTTGTCAACCTTGGTGGAGGTGAGAATGGGGAGCTGATCTGAGCCTATGCAAGGGCAGCCGTCTGGGGGCAGATCCTCTGATCTCCCGAAGAGCTGTGGAAGGGCCATCGGGGCTGGCTCTTACAGTCAGAAGAGCCAGAGCCGGCTTCCAGCAAGGTGGTGGCTCTGACGGCGCTGGTTCCGGGCAGTCGGGACGGGCAGTCGGGGTTACTGCTCGCCGTGTGTTCCACACTCCAGGAGGAACCCGGTGAGTTAGCACACGGAACAGCGTCAGCCAGCCGGCTGGCAAGAATGGATTGGTTGAAATCCGCACCCCTGGGGCTGTGACGCACGTGACGGGGTGGGGGTCTCTCGGATCACACCGCGCTGGGTTAATGTACTAGTGAAGTCTCCCTCTTGTCTGAGCTCTAATTGCTCATAAAAGTTTCCATTTGTAAGTCCCTGTATACTTCTTGCCAAGTTAGTTCCCCAACAATTCCTCTGTCCATGTGATGTTACCACTGTTGTCAAAGTGTCTTCTGTTATATCTATTTTAACTGCGTTTGTTTCTATGTAGGAAATAACTGCTTTCTGTATATTGCTTGTTTTAAAGATTGGTTTCTTTATTTGAAAGACTGAGTTTACAGAGGTGGAGACAGAGAGAAAGAAAGACAAACTTTCATCCACTGGTTCACTCCCCAAATGGCTGCAATGGCCGGGGCTGGGCCGGTCTCTGGTCCAAAGCCAGGAGCTTCTTCTGGGTCTCCCACGCAAGTGTAGGGGCTCAAAGACATTCATAAGCACGTTAGCAGGGAGCTGGATCGGAAGTGGAGCAGCTGGGACTCGAACTGCTGCTCATATGCAATGCCGGGTTGCAGGCGGCGGCTTCACCTGCTACACTGTTGCAGAGGCCTTTCTCTTTTAATTAAACTTGTTTCTTTTTATTTATTTATTTATTTATTTGAAAGAGTTACACAGAGGAGAGGCAGAGAGAGAGAGAGAGAGAGAGGTCTTGCATCCGATGGTTCACGCCTCAGATGGCTGCAACGGCCGGAGCTGCGCCGATCCGATGCCAGGAGCCAGGAGCTTCTTCCGGGTCTCCCACACAGGTACAGGGGCCCAAGGACTTGGGTCATCTTCTACTACTTTCCCAGGCCATAGCAGAGAGCTGGATCGGAAGTGGGGCAGCAGGGACTAGAACCGGTGCCCATATGGGATGCCTGCGCTTCAGGCTAGGGCTTTAACCCACTGCGCCACAGCACTGGCCCCTCAACTTGTTTCTAACTGACATAATTAAAGTCATAGTAGAGGCCTTCCCAAGGTCAGAAGAAGACAAAGGGCGTGAAATGTGGTTGTTATCTGCTTGCCTGTGAATGCTTCCACTAAAACAAAAACAAAACAAAACAAAACAAAAAAACTTCAGTAACTATGTTGGCACACCTGGTATTTATAGCCATTCCTGTGGCTGCCATATAACATTAGATTGTCCAATCAGAGGCATACCATATAAGGGAGCCATATAAGGGAGACAAGAGGCTAAAACCGTAGATAAGAAAATACCCCTCTTTGTTGGGCTCGGGCTTTGGCTGCCATATAACATTAGATTGTCCAATCAGAGGCATACCATATAAGGGAGCCATATAAGGGAGACAAGAGGCTAAAACCGTAGATAAGAAAATACCCCTCTTTGTTGGGCTCGGGCTTTTAGATAAGAAATTCCACCTGGGACTTGTGCCAGCACAATAAAGACTACTTCCTGTTAGAAGGCCTTGGTGTCCTGTCTCAGTGCCCGAATCCTGCTGACTCTCTTCCATTCCTCACCTACACGGTGGCCTTATCCTTGGATGGGAACAACTCACGCCGGTCATCACAGGTGCTAGGGCAGAGGCTGTGTTCTGCTGTGTGGTGTTGCTTCCAGACACCTAGAACTCATGGGTGCTGCGTGGTGCTTGGGAGCTGTAAGCCAGGCAGGACTGCCCCAGTCAGGGCTGTGGCTCAGCGCGGTTCCCATCGGTGTCCCTGCCCTGCCCTTGCCTGGGGAAGGTGGGCTGGGTTGGAAGTGGGAACAGGTGCACCTATACTGTAGTGGGATTCGTGTACAGCGACAGGGCACCAAAGCCTTTTTTTTTTTTTTTTAAGATTTATTTATTTGAGTGGCAGAGGTACAGACAGAGGAATAGACAGAGAGAGAGAGATCTTCCATCTGCTGGCTCACTCCCCAAATGGCCACAATAGCTGGAGCTGAGCCGATCTGAAGCCAGGAGCCGGGAGCTTCCTCTGGGTCCCTCATGTGGATGCAGGGGCCCAAACACTTGGGCCATCCTCCACTGCTTTCCAGGCCATCGAGAGGGAGCTGGACCAGAAGTGGAACAGCCAGGACACTGAACCAGCACCCATGTGGGGTGTTGGCACTGCAGGTGGAGGCTTAACCTACTATGCCACAGCACCAACTCCTTTACCCAGGCCATTTAACAGGAAGTAGTCTTTCACAATTTATCCTGGCATAAGGCCCAAGTGGAATCTCTTATCCAAAAGCCTGAGCCCCCAACAAAGAGGGGTATTTTCTTATCTATGATTTTAGCTTCTTCATCTCCCTTCCATGGCTACATGCATGCGTCTGATTGGATATTCTAATACTACACAGCAGCTGCAGAAATTGTTACAATAGAGGGCAGGTGCACAGTTACTGCTGATGTCCCCCCCTCCCCCCACACACACACTGAGTGTACGACTGGCAAGGTTAACACGTTGCTCTGTGCAGAACCTGAAATGGTTACATACCAGCAGATATTAACTACAGCTGGAGCACTCATAGGCAAGCAGATAATGATGACCACAGCTGTTTCCAGAGCAGGTTTCTTTAGTTTCTGTCTGACCTCGGGGAGGCCTCTACCACTACTTGAGTCATGTTACCTAGCAACAAGTTTAATTACAGGACAAAGGCCCTGTGACAACAGTCTCTGGACAGGATGGGAAGGGAGTGGTCCCCTGCCTAGGAACAGCCTGAGTGTTTCTCCTAGTTCTTGAGGGGCAACCCTGGAGTGTCCCCGGGAGAGGAGGTGCCCACTGAGGCACGGGGCTGGCATGGGAACCCCACAGGGACAGGCTTCACAGTGGGACTCCGGGGCCAGCTTCACCGTCAGCAATGGCTGGGAAAGGCCTGGAAATCCCACCGAAGACTGTAGCAATTCTCTTCCGACAGAGGGAGACCGAGGTGGGCAGCCCCCGAGAGAGAGGATGCTGTGTCTCGGCTGGTGGCTCACCCAGCAGGAGGAGAGTGGGTTTTCCAGCCCTCAGTGACATCCTCAGACCCAGAGCTGGTTTTGTGGGGCCCTGAAGTGACCTGGACTGATGGGTCACTCGGGGAAGGCAGACCCTCAGGACAGGGTGAGGGGACTGGAATCTTCCCTGGAGAGGGGCCGAGAGCCCCCTCCAGAATCATGACCCTGACATTCGATGCTGAGGACCGGTCCCTGCCCTAAGCCCCTCACTGGGCCTTCCCTCTTGCAAGCAGCTCTGATGTGGGGAGGTTAGGTACCTGGGGAGAGGAGCCGAGGTCTGCTGGGCACAGCTGAACCATCGCTGGACAGCTCCCCGCCCGCCCACCCACCTGACACTGTGGGTCTCTGGTTGACAGCTCCAGGTGACCCACAGTTTGACATTTGGCAGCCCATGTGACAGCCTGACCGGCTTGAGTGACAACTCCCTCCCCTTTCTGTGCACCTGCAGCCCTTCATGTAGTGAAAACTTCAGGTTCCACAATGTTGCGAATGTAGAAGCAGGGCTTGCTGGAAATCTCCCACGTGGCAGCAGGGTGTGTCCCCAGGATGCCCTTCAGGTCATTGTAACAAAATTACCAGGGGAGGCACTCCCACTACTCCCACTACTCCCACTCTCATCCTGCACCTGTTGCCACGACCCTTCTACTAACAAAGACATGGAAATAGGCAGTACCCAAGCCCCGCCCCAAACTCCACCCTCTTTGAATATTCAATTGAGCTCCACTTTGCACATCACCCCCAAGCCTCTGGAGAGTATAAGGGGAAGGCCTAACCTCGTTTGGGGCTTTCCTTTATTGAGTGCTTTTTTAGGGCTGGAGGTTTTTCCTTGGGGATTGGCTTTCTCTCTCTCTCTCTCTCTCTCTCTCTCTCTCTCTCTCTCTGTGCATGTTGGCTGTTTGTTCAGGCTTTCTCTCCAACTGCTTGGACTTAGTTCTTGAATGTACTCTTTTTTCCTGCTCTCCTGTGCCTCCACTTGGGAATTCTTTCATGCATGGAGGGAAGAACCTGCCGTAAACCTCCACTGGGAGCCCTGTATCCCACAACAGTTCCACTGAGCTGGGGAGAGGCCAGAGGCAGGGCAGGCATGGCCACAGCCTGGGCGCACTTAGGGAGACTCAGTGGGAAGCACCTGCCAGCGTTGTCAGAGAGCCCTCAGGGGCTGGGGCAGCCACGAGCCTGGCTTAGAAGTAACAAGACAGGGGGTCGACGCTGTGGCGTAGGGGGTAAAGCCACTGCCTACAGTGCTGGCATCCCATATGGGCGCCAATTTGAGTCCCGGCTGCTCCACTTCCGATCCAGCTCTCTGCTATGGCCTGGGAAAGCAGTAGAAGATGGCTCAAGCCCTCGGGCCCCTGCTCCCAGGTGGGAGACCCAGAGGAGGCTCCTGGCTCCTGGCTTCGGATTGGCGCAGCTCCAGCCGTCGCAGCCAACTGGGGAGTGAACCAGCCGATGGGAGACCTCTCTCTCTCTGCCTCTCCTCTCTCTGTGTAACTCTGACTTTCAAGTAAAATAAATAAATCTTTTTTTTTTTTTAAAGAAGTAAGAGGAGAGGAGTGGGGAGAGCAGATTTAGCTTCTCCAAGTGACGCATGGCCCTTGTCTAATTTGCACTCAAGGCAGCCTGGGCAGCTCTGCAACTGACTAGGGGTTTGTACCCAGCCCTCTGTGTGAGTAACCATGTGGTACCGTAACACTTGCTGCCGTGTGGTTTATGTGAGAAGACACTTTTACCAGTGGTTAAAGTCCCTCAGACGCAGCGTCATGCGGTTATTATGTTATAACCGCACAGTATCAAAGGTTACCTAGCTGAGTGTGAAAGTAACAAGGAAACTCAGGAAACCATTCCTCGAAGCCTGCCGGTGACATCCAGTCCTGTATCAAAATCAACACCGAAGGGGCTGGTGTTGTGGCTTAGCGGGTAAAACTGCTGTCTGGGGCACCAAAATCCTATATGGGTTGATGGTTCAAGTCCCGGTTAGTCCTTGGGTCCCTGCCAACCACGTGGGAGACCCTTGGCTCCTGGCTTTGGACCTGCCCAGCTCCAGCTGTTGTGGCCATCTGAGGAGTGAATCAGCAGATGGAAGACGTCTCTCTTTCTCTGTAATTCTGCTTTTCAAATAAATAAATAAATCTTTAAAAAATAAACATTGAGCCCTCGAAGCTTGGGGACAGATGCTCTTTCATGTGCTATGGCCCTCCCAGGGTGCCCAAAAGCCGGACGATGGGAACTAAATCCCCTTGGTCTGTTCTGAGGTCCTGTAGGAGCGTAACTGGAGGTTCTTGGTCCTTTCACAGAAGGGAAGGAGACGTCACTGGGATCCAGGACGCCCGCTGTAACTTGTCTCGTGCTGGAAACAGATGTCCACACATAGCCCAGCTGCCGTCTCGCCAGCAGTCACTTACTGAGAACTGGGAAGGTGGGTGCCACGCACAGGATGCAAGATGCTAACACAGAATCTGCCTCCAGGGGCTTGGCATCAAATGGGAGGACACGGGATGGGCGTTCGGCTCGGGGGCTGACTCTCCACTTGGGATGCCTGCACCCCGTGTTCGAGTTCCTGGGTTCCAGGCCCAGCTCCCTGTTCATGTGCACCCTGGGAAGCGATCGGTGACGGCTGTGTACTTGGGTCCCTGCTACCCACGTGAGAATCAGTATTAAGTTCTGGGCTCCTAGCTCCAACCTGGCCCAATGTGAGAGGGTGAACCAGTGCATAGAAGATCTCTCTCTCTCTCTCTGTCATTCTAATAAATTGAAAAAAAAAAATAGATAGGAGATGATGATAAAATGGGGCTGAGGACGAGGGAGGCGTAGAGTTCTCAGAAGGAAGAGGCTGATCCACAGGGGCCAATGCTTGCAGAGGTCAAGGGTGGGGGCGGTGCGGGCGCTGAGGGCGCTGTTGAAGGAGCATCAGCCACCCAGTGGGCGAGAGGAAGCCGAGGAAAGTGTGGTGACGACGCGTGGGGGTGAGCAGAGGAAGTGGTAGGCCCAGCGGAAATCTGCGTGTGTTTTTGAGTTCAGGGAGACCTGAGCGTGTTTACGGGCCCAGGGGCGGTGCTGGGGAGGAGGGAGTGAGGATCTCACCGAGACCTCACGCTTCTTATGTGCCGGAGCCCGCGCAGAGCACAGGTGAGTGTCCTTGGAGATGTGTTTGTTTCACAATGCAAATAAATTAGCATTTTATTTGCAATGCTAAAACAACAGCAAGGGGGCAGGCGTTTGGTGCGGTGGCTAAGTGGATGCTTGGGGCAGGCATCCGAGTGCCTGGTTCTGGTGCCAGCTCCGTCGCCTCTGATCCAGCTTCCTGCGACTGTGCACCCTGGGAGGAAGCAGGTCATGGTTCAAGTACCTGGGTTCCTGGCAACCACATGGGGGACCGGGATTGAATCCTGGGCTCCCGACTTTGGCCTGGCCCAGCCCCAGCCCCAGAACTTGGGGTGCGAACAAGTGGAAGGGTGGTCTCTCTCCCTCTGTTTCTTTGCCTTTCAAATAAAATGAAAGAAAAAAAAAGAAGAAGAAGGAGAAGGAGAAAGAAACAAGAGACAGCAGAACGGCCTTGTTTCCCCAGAGAAGCTCAGGGCAAGTTTGAGTTCAGCTCCAAACCTCAAGAAACTTAACAACTAAGGCCAGACAAAACCTGGGCCAGCCGTGCAATGAAATACTATTCAACCATGAACAGGAACAAAGTACCGACACATGCTGTCACAGGGATGAATTTTTTTTTTTAAAGATTTATTTATTTATTTGAAAGACAGCTACAGAGAGGCAGAGGTGGAGAGAGAGAGAGAGAGAGGTCCTCCATTCACTGGTTCACTCCCCAAATGGCTGCAACAGCCACAGCTATGCCGATCTGAAGCCAGGAGCCAGGAGCTTCTTCTGGGTCTCCCACGCGAGTGCAGGGGCCCAAGGACTCGGGCCATCCTCCACTGCTTTCCCAGGCCACAGCAGAGAGCTGGATCAGCAATGGAGCAGCCGGAACTCAAACCAGCGCCCATATGGGATGCCAGCACTGCAGGTGGCAGCTTAACCTGTTATGCCATAGCACTGGCCCCAGGGATAAAGCTTAAATCATGCTGAGTAGAGAAGCCGGTTGTCAAGGACCACATATTGTATGACCCCATTTCTGTGCAATGCCCAGAATGGGACAATCCACATAGACAGGAAACAGACTGGCCACTGCTGGAGGTGGGGGTGGGGGTGGGGGGAGAACGAGGTGTCTGATGGGCGTGGGGGGAGTGCATGCTAGCGGTGGTCGCACAACATCGTGAGTGCCCTAACTGCCACTGAATGGGACACTTTAAGGACGGTTCATAGCCGGCGCCGCGGCTCACTAGGCTAATCCTCCGCCTAGCGGCGCCGGCACACCGGGTACTAGTCCTGGTCGGGGCACTGGATTCTGTCCCGGTTGCCCCTCTTCCAGGCCAGCTCTCTGCTGTGGCCAGGGAGTGCAGTGGAGGATGGCCCAAGTGCTTGGGCCCTGCATCCCATGGGAGACCAGGAGAAGCACCTGGCTCCTGCCATCGGATCGGCCATAGTGTGCTGGCCGTGGCGGCCATTGGAGGGTGAACCAACGGCCAAGGAAGACCTTTCTCTCTGTCTCTCTCTCTCACTGTCCACTCTGCCTGTCAAAAAAAAAAAAAGACGGTTCAGTTAGGTGACATGACTTTTACCTCCATCACTGAGAGAAGAACGCTCCCCGGCACGATGCCAGGTTTGCTGCATCTGCCCCCTTTCTGGCAAGGGTTTGTTTCTTACTAAGCTGGCAACCGTGGGGGCGTGGATTACTGACCTCCAAAACCCTAGCACTGGTTGGGCGGGTTAACCACCTGACACCAGGGGAGGGGGTGTTTTCTGCTGTCCTGTCCTCCCTGTGACCTCTCAGCACTTCCTTGTGGCTGTGTTTGGCTGCAGTCTTTAATCCCCTCTGTCGCTGTAAAGTGTCCCGTGGTGATCAGCTGTCTGGGTTTGCCAAGCTCTGAGAGGCTGGGAAAGTCCCCGGCGGACCGGGATGAGCTGGCTGTCTCGTTTCCTGCTCTGATTAAGTAAGACACGCAGAAGTCTAGGCAGGCTCACACGCTCAGAGACAGATGTGCACGAAGGGGGTGGAGGCTGGATCCTAAATCCGGGGAAGCTTAGGGCTGTCAGCAGCTTCTCCAGGAGTAGAAGCTGGGCTTTCCTTGGAGGTCCACTTTTTGAAGTGCAAGGCCACCATCATGCGTGGTTCCTACAGATGCCAACAGACGCCAGGCAACTGGCCAGGGTTATGCTGCGGTGGTGTGGGGAGCTTTGCAGGGTGCTTTTGGCTAAACACAGGCTTGGATTGCATGCAATTGGTGGATGGAATTCAGCGACCTCTGGATTATGCGCTAGGCTGAGTGAGCTCCAGGGGTGCCGAGCAGACTGAGAAAGAGTGACCAGGGCTGACTTACCCCATGCTTTGAAGTTCGGGTTTCTGCAGCATGTCTGATAGACAGGAGATGGGGAGAGCTTGACAGGAGGCTCATGGAAGAAAGAGCAGCAGGGGCTGGATGTCTGGAGGGGTGAGGACTGGCTAAGTCTACATGGAGAGCCTGGGGCACATGCGCCCTAGGAGGAGCGTTCATCCGACTCAGCCTGTGGGGACGAAATGACATCTCCAGGACGAAGTGCAGCCTGCAGAGACCTCAGCAAGCCGGGTGCACCTGTGCTGTGACAAAGCCTTGGGGCAGCTTCAGCAGGACTCCTCACCTCCTGGCCAGGAGCACCTGCTCCCACGAGACAGGGAAAAACAGGATGACAGCACTCAGCTTGCCATGACGTCACCAGTGTGACCTAGCTGTGAAGTCACCAGTGTCCCCCATTGGGGTCAGATGTCCAGTTCTGGCTCCTGACTCCGGCTTCCTGCTAATGCAGACCCTGGGAGGCAGTGGGGTGGCTCAGTCATTGGGCTCCTGCCACCCACATGGGGACTCGGATTGAACTCCCAGTCCTAGCAGTTGTAGGCATTTTGGGGAGTAAGCCAGCAGATGAAGAGTTCTGTCTGTCTATCTCTATTTGTCTCTCTGTGTCATTTGTATGTGTGTCTCTGCCGCTGAAATAAATTAATAAAAAATTTAAAAGAAAGAAAGGAGCCAGTTTTCCCATTGGGGCCATTACAGGAAATTAAGCCCTTGGCTCCTCCTGTGCAGGTGCAGGCTGGAAGGCAGACATCAGATAGCCCTCCCCATCAGCCCTGAACTTCTAATGTCACCAGACATGCTCGCATCTTGATAAGTAGCAGCCAGATGTACTTTTTTAAAGATTTATTTATTTGAAAGGCAGAGTTACAGAGAGGCAGAGAGAGAGAGAGGTCTTCCATCCACTGATTCACTCCCCAGATAGCTGCAATGGCCGGAGCTGAGCAAATCTGAAGCCAGGAGCCAGGTCTCCCATGCAGGTGCAGGGGCCCAAGCACTTGGGCCATCTTCTACTGCTTTCCTGGGCCACAGCAGAGAGCTGGATTGAAAGTGGAGCAGCCAGGTCTAGAACCGGCGCCCATATGGGGTGCTGGCACTGCAGGTGGGAGCTTTACCTGCTACGCCACAGGGCTGGCCATGCCAGATGTATTTTGCCCAACTCTGTCTCGTGGACCCAATTTTGTGAACGCACTCAAGGAGTGAAGAAATGTGCATAGCTCAAGTCCTGACAAAGCCACTGACTAATCCCCACCCCTACCCCCACCCTCCCCCTCCCCAACACTCACCAGGCCCGTTGGCATCAAGGGGAGGCTCCATGCGTGATGCCGTGGGAGAGAAGCCAGGCCCCCCAAAGCCCATATGGAGCAGTTCTCTTCATAGCCGACATCCAAAGTAGGTGCGGCAGGGACAACAAAGACATTTTATGGATGCAAGGGCTGGCGGGAGGGACGGCTCGCGGGTAAGGGACAGACTGCTCGCAGATGCTCCGCTGTCTTTCAGGGCCACACAATCCAGCAGCCTGTGCCCTGGGGTGGTGCCGCTTAACCCCTGTGGGCCGTCCCTCCTCACCCTCCTGGGACTTTGCTGCTCTGTGAGGCAGGGGTGGGAGAGAGGGAGACGGAGGGGCAGAAACCAGGCTGACAGCCCCGAGTTCTCAGCTCCCCTAAGTGTCCCCTGTGACCAGACCAGGGTTTTTCTGGGCCCCAGTGCTCGCTGTGGGCCCCAGGCTTCTGCTTCCTGTCTCTGGCTCAGTTTCTGTCTGCCACAGTGCTGAGTCAGAGCGAGGCACGGCTGGGGCTGTGGGCTGCCCGGAGTGGCTTTGCCAGTGTCCTCTGCCCGGGCTGTGCCTTAGAAGTCTCTGGCCATGTTCAAAGACAGGCAATGCCCAGGCTTAGCTGAGTTGATTGGGTGGGTGGTGGGAATTCTGCGGTTGAACTTGCAGCCAGATGAGAACCTCTGTTGTTCCTGTTCTTCTTCTTCTTTTAAGATTTTATTTATTGATTTGAAGGCAGAGTTACAGAGAGAGAGAGAGAGAGGTCTTCCATCTGCTGGCCCACTCCCCAAATGCCTGCAACAGTGGAGCTGGGCCAGGCTGAAGCCAGGAGCCAGGAGCCAGGAGCTTCTTCCAGGTCTCCCATGTGGGTGCAGGGGTCCAAGGACTTGAGGTATCCTTTGCTGCTTTTGCAAGTGCATTAGCAGGGAGCTGGGTCGGAAGCGGAGCACCCATACGGCATGCTGGCACAGTAGACAGCGGCTTAACCCCCTGGGCCACAGCGCCGACCTACAAACTTCTCTTCTATGGAAAGGATCCTACACAAATGTCCAGAGAACCTGCGGCCAGCAGCGGAGGGGAAAGCATCAGACAGACGTGTCAGGCAGTGAACACAATACTGTTTCCCAGCATTTGGTGACATTCTTGGTCTGTGACTCCTCTTTGGGCTTTGTAACTTGTAACTTTGTTTTCTCATTCTATGTAAATACTTTTGTAACTAGTTTTGTAGTCTTTTCCTTGAGGAAGGACTGACGATGTTAAATATGCTTTAGGCCCCACAAACTTCGCATCTGCCTGTGGGCTGCAGGGTGAGCGCATTGGCGAGAAAGCAGGTGCTCCTCACTGTCCCGTGTGTTGTATCCCAGTGACCTCCACCCTGCCCCCGCCCCGGTCAGTTGAAAGCAGTGTATGTGAGGGCCAGTGCTGCAGCTCACTAGGCTAATCCTCTGCCTGCGGCGCTGGCACACCGGGTACTAGTCCCAGTCGGGGCGCCGGATTCTGTCCCGGCTGCCCCTCTTGCAGGCCAGCTCTCTGCTGTGGCCCAGGAGTGCAGTGGAGGATGGCCCAAGTGCTTGGGCCCTGCACCCCATGGGATACCAGGAGAAGCACCTGGCTCCTGCCTTCAGATCAGCACGGTGCACTGGCCGCGGCGGCCTTTGGAGGGTGAACCAATGGAAAAGGAAGACCTTTCTCTCTGTCTCTCTCTCTCTCTCACTGTCCACTCTGCCTGTCAAAAAAAAAAAAAAAAAAAAAAAAAAAAAGCAGTGTATGTGAGAGTGCACTGAACACCATGACCTCCCCAACAGCACAGCCGAGCAGCCCGGGGCGCTGTAGGGGGCTGGTGCTTCTCCCTCGTGACCAGGGCTGTTGGGCGCTTCAGCTACTGCACTGCCCCGTGTCCACAGAGGGCCCTGTCGTATGTGCTAGCCTGGGAAAAATCAAAATCCCAGCACCAGAAGCGTTTCTCCTGGCTGGGGCTTGCTTTCACACCATTGTAAGTTAAAAAAAAAATCGCGGTGAGCCCTTCCCAAGTCAGACCAAGTGGACCTCTCATTCACCAGTGATCGCTGGGGTGAGGTGGTGACAGCCCGATCTGTCCACGGCCAAGGTCAGTTTTCCCCGTTGGGAGTAGCAAGCAATTGGCGGAAAAGGATGTTGTCACTGTGCAAATCTGTCCCCAGCAGTTTTCCCTGAGAGGTTAGGTTTTAGTATCCATTGATGAGCCTCTCCTGAACTGATGTGTCCACTTGGAGTTGCAAAACGCGGATTGTATGATTCTGTCATTCATTTTGCCTCTATTGCTTGGAATGTCTCTGTGAGCATAGCTGTCCTTCATCACTTTCACAAGTGATCTTATTTTAAAGATTTATTTGTTTGAAAGGCAGAGTTACAGAGAGAGAGAGAGAGAGATCTTCCATTTGTGGGTTCACTCCCCATGTAGCTGCAACGGCCAGGGCTGGGCCAGGCTGAAGCCAGGAGCCAGGGGCTTCATCCAGGTCTCCCACCTGGGTGCAGGGTCCAGCCATCCTCTGCTGCTTCTCCCAGGTGCATTAGCAGGGAGCTGGATTGGGAGCAGAGGCGCTGGGACTCGAACCAACACTCACGTGATGCCGGTATCGCAGACCGAAGCTTAACTGGCTACGCCACAGTGCTGGCCCCCACAAGTGACCTCAGTGTCGCCCCATCACAGTTGATACGCACTGATGTGCTCCAACACAAACAAGAAAAAGTGAGGTGCAAATCAAGATTCGCTCAAAACTGCACCACCGCTAGAAATAAATGGCTATTTTTTTTTTTTTTTTTGACAGGCAGAGTGGACAGAGAGAGAGAGAGAGACAGAGAGAAAGGTCTTCCTTTGCCGTTGGTTCACCCTCCAATGGCCGCCGCGGCCAGCGCACCGCGCTGATCCGAAGGTAGGAACCAGGTGCTTCTCCTGGTCTCCCATGGGGTGCAGGGCCCAAGGACTTGGGCCATCCTCCACTGCACTCCCTGGCCACAGCAGAGAGCTGGCCTGGAAGAGGGGCAACCGGGACAGAATCCGGCACCCCGACCGGGACTAGAACCTTGTGTGCCGGCGCCGTAAGGCGGAGGATTAGCCTAGTGAGCTGCGGTGCCGGCCAAATGGCTATTTTTTTAATACTAAAAGGGAAAAATCTTGCTGTTGGAGCAACTCTGAAAGACCAGAGCAGCGCACCCCAGAGCAGTCACTGCTGAAGATTTTGTGGAAGAAAACAGAGTCTGGGAGACACCGCCGGCCTTTGGAAGCGTTGGAAGCCTTCAGCTCCAGCCAGGAGCTAAACTGGGCCCCGCTCTCTCGCTGTGAGGCGTCGCCAGGGCGTGGGAAGTCCCTGCTAACAGATGAAGTGAGGGGAGAACGCGACCCACAAGGGCAGGCTCCAGAACACCAAATTAGCATGGCGCACGTGCAGTTCTGATGGTCTTTCCGGAAGAGCAGTTCTCAAGCCTTTTGGTCTCAGGACCCCATGAGCCTATTCACACTGGCCAAGAACGCTGAAGGGTCATTGTCGGGAAGATGGTCCAAGTTCTCCGGCCCCTGCCACCCACGAAGGAGGCCCTGATGAAGTTCCAGGCTCCTGGCTTTGGCCTGGCCCGGCCCTAACCATTGTGGCCAATTGGGAAGTGAACCAGCAGATGGAAGATCTCTGTCTGTCTCTCCCTCTCTGTCACTCTGCCTTTCAAAAAAGTCTTTTTTAAAAAAGAAGAGGGGCTGGCGCTGTGGCGCAGTGGGTTAAAGCCCTGGCCTGAAGCGCCGGCATCCCATATGGACGCTGGTTCGAGTCCCGGCTGCTCCTCTTCCAACCCAGCTCTCTGCTATGGCCTGGGAAAGCAGTGGAAGATGGCCCAAGTCCTTGGGCCCCTGCACCCGCATGGGAGACCTGGAAGGAACTCCTGGCTCCTGGCCTCGGATCTGCACAGCTCCAGCCATTGTGGCCATCTGGAGAGTGAACCAAGAGTTGGAAGACCTTTCTCTCTGTCTCTACCTCTCTCTGTAACTCTGTCTTTCAAATAAAAAAAAAATGAAATAAATCTTTAAAAAAAAAGTTAAGAGTAAGAAAAATGTAAATATTTACTTATGGATTCATGCAAAAGTAATAAATCTATTTTTATGAGATCTCTGTCTCTCCCTCTCTGTCACTCTGCCTTTCAACAAATAAGTTTTTTTTAAAAAAAAAAAAAAAGAAATTAAGACTAAGAAAAAAATGTAAGGCCGGCGCTGTAGCTCACTAGGTTAATCCTCTTCCAGTCCAGCTCTCTGCTGTGGCCCGGGAGTGCAGTGGAGGATGGCCCAAGTGCTTGGGCCCTGCACCCATATGGGAGACCAGGAGAAGCACCTGGCTCCTGGCTTTGGACTGGCGCAGTGCCGGCCATGGCAGTTATTTGGGGGGTGAACCAACGGAAGGAAGACCTTTCTCTCTGTCTCTCTCTCTCTCACTGTCTAACTCTGCCTGTCAAAAAGAAAAAAAGAAAAAGAAAAAATATAAATATTTACTTATGCATTCATGCAAAAGTAATAAATCTGTTTTTATGAGGAATAATTATACTTTAGCAAACAAAACATTTTAGTGATAAAACTGTTCTTGTTTTATAGACATTTTATAAATCTCTTTCCCTTCTGGCCTCAGGGAGGCTGGATTCTTTATCGCCCTGCTGTGAGCAGGTTCAATACCACACACAGCGAAGGCTCTGGAAACCCCACTGCACGCCGCGCTTTGAGCACGAGAGCGCAGAGGACAGGAAGCTCTTGGTGTGACTACGATCTTGCAGATCCCCTGCACGGGGTTCTGGGACCACACTTTGGGAACTGTTGTTCTGGAACATTCCAGGGACTCAGGTGTGTTTCACCAGCATTGGGCGGCTTGGTGAAGTGGCTGGGGACATGATACATATATGAGAATGCATTGCTTTCCCATACAACAGCATCTCTGGAACGCCTCAGGCTGTACTCGTGTGTGTGTGCGAGAGAGAGAGAGAGAGAGAGAGAGAGAGAGAGAGAGACTCCTCATCAAATCCCAGTAATACAGGTGTCTTTTTTTTTTTTTTTTTTTTTTAAGATTTATTTATCTATTTGAAAGGCAGAGTTACAGAGAGGCAGAGGCAGAGAAAGGTCTTCCTTCCGCTGGTTCACTCCCCAAATGGCTGCAATGGCTGGAGCTGTGCTGAACCGAAGCCAGGAACCAGGAGCCAGGAGCCAGGAGCCAGGAGCCAGGAGCCAGGGGCCTCTTCTGGGTCTCCCATGCAGGTGCAGGGGCCCAAGGATTTGGGCCATCTTCTACTGCTTTCCCAGGACCTGTAGGAAGGGAGCCACACTCACGGGGATGGAGTGAGCCTCATCTCACACCTGTCAAAATCCTTGCTGTTGGCAGTCACTGCGGTGAGGGTGGGAAGATTCGGATAGGATGGGAAAAGACTACACCGACCCTAGAAACCATAAGGGAAATTGGCAACGTGGGGAAAAGTAGACACAGGTGGCTGTGCCAGATGGAAAGGAGGAGAATAAATAAGGAACAGGGCAGCTTAAGAGTGAAATGATGGGGCCGACGTCGTGGCGTAGCAGGTTAAGCCGCCACCTGCAGTGCCAGCATCTCTCATGGGCGCCGGTTCAAGTCCCAGCTGCTCCACTTCTCATCCAGCTCTGTGCTAATGGCATGGGAAAAGCAGTGGAGGATGGCCCAGGTCTTAAGGCCTCTGAGTCCACATGGGAGACCTAGAGGAAGCTCCTGGCTCCTGGCATCCTTGTGGCCATCTGGGGAGTGAACCAGCAGGTGAAAGATCTCTTTTTCTGTAACTTTGACTTTTAAAATAAATAAATAAATCTTTAAAAAAGAGAAAAGAGTGAAGTGATTTGAGGGCGGGCATTTGGTGCTTGAGATGTCCATATCTCATAATAGAGTGCATTTTTTAAAAAAAAGATCTTATTTATTTATTTGTGAGGTAGGGTAACAGACAGAGAGAGGGGGAGACAGAGAGAGAGGTCTTCCATCCACTGGTTCACTCACCAAATGGCTGCAACAGCTGGAGCTGTGCAAATCTGAAACCTGGAGCCAGGAGCTTCTTCCAGTCTCCCACATGGGTGCAGGGGCCCAAGGACTTGGGCCATCTTCCACTGCTTTCCCAGGCCATAGCAGAGAGCTGGGTTGGAAAAGGAGCAGCCGGGACTCAAACCAGCGCCCGTATGAGATGCCGGTACTGCAAGAGGCGGCTTTATCTGCTACACCACAGCGCTGGCCCTGAAAGTAGTATTTTTTTTTTAAATTCATTGATAACAGCGTAACTTAAGCATTTGAATTCTGATCTCAGTGGTTCGGTGAACGAGTCAGTCATTTTCTGAGCATCTTGTGATGGCTAATTTATGTGTCAACTTGGTCAAAACTCTCCTGGATGTGTGTTTCCAAGTGCGTCCTGGTTCTCCAGCTGGTGGCTTGAACCAGGGCAGCAGCAGCGGAGGGCAGTAAAGGGATTCAAGGTATTTGGAGGCAGCACTGGAAGATCTGACAGAGAGAAGGTGGGGCATGAGAGAGGAAGGACTCAGAGGTGACAGGCGGTTGTGACCTCAGCAGCCAGATGGGATGGGGTTGTGTGATGGGGAAGGACCGAGGAGGGGGGAGTTTGATTTGGTTTCAAATCAGCATTAGCATCTGTGTTTTCTTAAAACAAAACAAAACAAAAAAACAACGAAGCAAATGTGTCTGCAGTGTGTGTGATTCTAGAATCTTTTAGATAATAATGCAGTTATGACTTGTGCTAGAGGCTGTGTGTCCATCACTACTTATCTCTGGAATAGCCCGGTGACCCGGGGGTGAGCATGCCCGTTTAAAAGATTTGTTTATTTATTTAAAAGGCAGAGAGAGAGAGAGAGAGAGAGAGTCCGTCCATCCGCCGGTTCACTCTCCAAATGACTGTAACAACCAGGGCTGAGCCAGGCAGAAGCCGGAGCCAGGAGCTGTTTCCAGGTCTCCCACGTGGGTGCATCTGCTGCTGCTTTCCCAGGCCACACCAGCAGGAAACTGGATCAGAGGTGGAGCAGCTGGGATTCAAACCGGCACTCATTCAGGATGCCAGCATTGCAGGCGGCAGCTTGACCTGCTGAGCTGCGACACATACAACACTCACTTCCTAGATTTTAAGCACACAAGTGAAATTCTTTGCCCAAGCTTAGCCAACCAGTAGGTGGCAGAGCTGACATCTGAGTTGGGTTCAATCCTCGTGAGCCCTATCCCTTAAGTCTCTGCTTCATGTCGGTGTGCCAACTCAGAAAGAAATGCCTGACAATTATTCTGCGTTATCTGTTTCCATACTTTTGGGTGGTGAGCGTGGTAATTTTTTTTCTTATGGTAGTCAATTGTTTGTTTTTTAAGTTTCATGCATGAAACAAATAAGCTCTCTGGGGGCCAGTGTTGTGGTGAAGTGGGTTAACCTGCCACCAGCAATGCCAGCAATCCCATATGGGCACCAGTTCGTGTCCCAGCTCCCAGCTAACGTGCTTGGGAAGGCAATAGAAGATGGCCCAAGTTTTCAGGCCCCTGCCACCCACATCAGAGACCCGGATGAAGCTACTGGCTCCTGGCTTTGGCCTGGCCCAGTTCTGGCCATTGCGGCCATCTGGGGAAGTGAACCAGTGGTTGGAAGATTCTCTCTATCTCTCTGTCTGTCTCTCCTCTCTCTGTATCTCTGAGTTCAAGTAAATAAATAAACCTTAAAAAAATATAAAGATTTCCTGCAGAGAAGAGGAAGTGTGCGTAGGCACTGTGTGCTTAGTCATGGGCAAAGTTTGAACTCTGCATTTGAGGAAGAAGGTCTATTGGCTCAGGGGCCAACACCGAATCAGAGAAATGCGCTTCTTGACAATAAGTGCTTTGGAGTGAAGGAACCAAGCGTGACTATGTGGTCTATGTTTGTAAGCGGTCTGTGCTGATGAGACGGGCACAGGGTGGGGTGTGCAGGGCACGCCCAGCGTTTCTGGGGACAGGTGCCTGCGCTTGATCTCCTTTCAACTTCCGTTCCCTGAAGCAAATGGCAACAGAAGTAGGAGGATCCCGGCTTTGGTTCAATTATTTGTTCTTGATGGCTATCATCGCCGTGATGTGAGTTACAGGAATCAGCCACCACACAGAGCTGGTGCAAGGCCAGCGACAGGGGACGCTTAGGGCACAGCTCAAGTTCCCTATTAGAGGAAAACAAACATACAAGACAGATGCCTTGTTTTTTTATTTTTTTTAAACCAATTTCTCTATGACACCAGAATCAAAATTTATTTATTGTTTTCCAAACGGTCATGATTCTTAGTGATATTAAACCCTGCTCAGGGAAATACATATGCGAACACTCCAGAATTGCTGATGAATCCTCCCAATTTCTAAGCCAGCCACCTGGCCACAGCATCTGTTCTCCCTCCTGGGCTCTGCGCTCCACGTTGGCACCTTCTGGCCTTTGCTCTCTGCTCTGTGGGGCCAGTCGAGAACAAGAATGGACCCATCCCTTCACTTTCCAGAGAACAGATAAGACTGCCGTGCCCCGAAGGGTCAAGGGCAAAGGGAGGGAATTCCAGCCCAGGCAGTCGCACGCCAACACCGGGAGCTGGAGCACTCGTGGGGCCCACGGGAAAGGGTTCGAGGCCTTGAAGAACTGCCTGCTTGCTGGTGGCCTCGCGCCGTCTCGGAAGGACTGGTCAAGTTCCTTGGAACCACAGTGATCTTGGCAAATGTTCTCCCCTGGAGGCAGTGCGCACAGACCTGGACGTCGGAGGGAGCGAGAAGGAACTCCCTGAATAGGTTCATTGTCCCCTAGAGAGCCGGGCACTCCTTCTCATTCCTTTCAGGGGCTCCACTTCCAGGGGCCCCCCTAGACAACCCTGCCACACCCACTTACCGGCTGGTGCCTTCTGGAACTATTCCAAGCTCGGCTGGCATGGGTGGGGAACCTTTTGTTCTGCCGAGGGCCATTTGGAAATTCATGATATTGTTCACGGGCCGTACAAAATCATCAACTTAAGCATTAGCCTGCTGTAGGTTTGTGAAGTTCAAGTGCCACCTCTGGTTGCTTGGCAGGGCCAGACCAGATGATTTCGCTCACCTTCTTCTTCTTCTTCTTCTTTTTTTTTTTTTTTTTTTTTTTTTTTAAGATTTATTTACTTATTTGAAAGTCAGAGTTACAAAGAGAGAGGAGAAGCAGAGAGAGAGAGGTCTTCCATCCGATGGTTCACCACCTGCACTGCCTCCTTCAGCACGAGCCAGGGCCAGGCCTGTACTCCCCGTGCAGTGGCCAAAGGTAAGACCACACCCTTGTTTTACTTCCCCAAGAATAAAGCAGTGATTTTACTAACAGAAAAACCCAAATGCTTATCAAGAAACATTTCTTCCAAAGAAGGAACGAAGTCAGGATATGGAAAATGTGTGGGTTCCCGGTGGCTGTCCAAGAAGTGCCATCCACAGAAGATTTTAAGGTGCGGTTTCTCCACCTGGGCACTCTTGGTGTTTCGGGCTGGACTGATGCAGGCAGGTCGCTGGTGAGCGAGGAGGAGCCGCGGCTGAATGCACCCCCCACCCACAAAGCCCATCCCCTTCTGTGCAAAGTGCAGGTGCCAGGTGTCGCTACTTAACAGCTGGCTCCAGCTAGAAATATCCAACACCATTGCAGGCTCGGCACTCCCACTGCCCGTCATGCACCCGATCCTCCTTCCTCTGTGCTCAAAGGTCGTGACCCTTGCTTCATCCCCGATGAAAGGACATGGATGGGGGCCGGCACTGCGGCATAGTAGGCTTCTGCCTGCGGTGCCCATATGGATGCTGGTTCTTGTCCCAGCTGCTCCTCTTCCCAACCAGCTCCCTGCTGAGGCCTGGGAAAGCAGTGGAAGATGGCCCAAGTCCTCAGGCCTCTGCACCCACGTGGGAGACCCAGAAGAAGCTCCTGGCTTCGGCCTGGCCCAGTTCTGACCACTGTGGCCATTTGGGGAGTGAACCATTGAATGGAAGACCTTTATCTCTGTCTCACCCTCTGTCTGTAACTCTACATCGCAAATAAATAAATAAATAAATAAAATCTTAAAAAGATAAAAATTTAGAAAGAAGGGGGGGCACAGAAATGGGCGCTATGCAAGCTCTGCCCGAACTCCACACTTAATTGAATAGTCAATTAAGCATCATCCCAGAAACCACCCCATCCCATAAAAAGACTACCTGGCTTTTTAAAAGCAATTTAAAAAAAGATTTAGTTATTTATTTGATAGGCAGAGTTTGAGAGAGAAATTTCATAAGTACAACTTTTGGATTACAGCAGTTTTTCCCCCATAGCTGCCCTCCCACCCCAAAACATTCCACCTCCTACTCCCTCTCACATCTCATTCTTCATTAAGATTTTTTTTTTTTTTTTGACAGGCAGAGTGGACAGTGAGAGAGAGAGACAGAGAGAAAGGTCTTCCTTTGCCGTTGGTTCACCCTTCAATGGCCACTGCAGCCGGCGCACCACGCTGATCCGAAGGCAGGAGTCAGGTGCTTCTCCTGGTCTCCCATGGGGTGCAGGGCCCAAGCACTTGGGCCTTCCTCTACTGCACTCCCAGGCCACAGCAGAGAGCTGGCCTGGAAGAAGAGGGGCAACCGAGACAGAATCCGGCGCCCTGACCGGGACTAGAACCCGGTGTGCCGGCGCCGCTAGGCGGAGGATTAGCCTATTGAGCCGCGGTGCTGGCCAAGATTTATTTTTAATTATATTTATATACAGAAGACCAACTCTGTACTAAGTAAAGATTTCAACAGTTTTTACACCCACACAGACACACCAAGTACTGTTTTAAGACAAGTTTTACCTTTATTTCTCATAGTACAACACATTAAGGATAGAGTTCCTACAGGGGCAGCAAGTGCACAGTGACTCATGTTGTTGATTTAACAACTGACACTCTTATTTATGATGTCAGTAATCACCCGAGGCTCTTGTCATGAGCTGCCAAGGCTATGGAAGCCTTCTGAGTCCACAAACTTCATCAGTATCTAGACAGGGCCATAAGCAAAGTGGAAGCTCTCTCCTCCCTTCAGAGAAAAGTACATCCTTCTTTGATGGCCCCTTCTTTCCACTGGGAACACACTAACAGAGATCTTTCATGTAAATCATTTTTTGCCACAGTGTCTTGGCTTTCCATGCCTGAAATTCTCTCATGCATTTTTCAGCCTGATCCAGATGCCTTAAGGGCTGATTCTGAGGTCAGAGTGATATGTAGGGCATTTGTCATTCTATGAGTCTGCTGTGTGCTCTGCTTCCCATGTTGGATCATCAGAGAGCTCTTAAATCCACTGATTCATTCCCCAAATGACTGCAATAGCCAGGGATGGGCCAGGCTGAAGCCAGGAGCCAGGAGCTTCTTCCAGCTCTCCCAAGTGGTTGCAGGGGACCAAGCACTTGGGCCATCTTTTACTGCTTTCCCAGGCCACAGCAGAGAGCTGGATCAGAAGTGGAGCGTCTGGGACCTGAACCTGTGCCCATATGGGATGCTGGTGTGGCTTTACCTGTTATGCCACAACATCCAATTTTGTTCATTGAAGCTTTCTCTTTCTCTCTCGCTCACTCTCTCGCTCACTCTCTCTCTCATAAGGTTGCTCCCACTCCCAAGTGTGTGCTTTGCCTTTTTTAAATTTACTTTTTAAAAAGATTTTATTTATTTATTTGAAAGGTAGAGTTACAAAGAGAGAGAGAGAGAGGAGAGAGAGAGAAAGAGAGAGAGGTCTTCCTTCTGCTGGTTCACTCCCTAAATGGCTGCAATGGTCAGAGCTGTGCCAATCCGAAGCCAGGGGCCAGGAGCTTCTTCCAGGTCTCCCACAAGAGTGCATTGGCCCAAGCACTTAAGCCATCTTCTACTGCTTTCCCAGGCACATTACCAAGGGAGCTGGATGGGAAGCGGAGCAGCCAGAACTCAGACCAGCGCCCATATGGGATGCTGGCACTGCAGGCAGTGGCTTTACCTGCTATGCCACAGCACCAGCCCCAGACTGTCTCTTAGCAACATGGCAGCAGTGGGAGGAGAAGACCTTGACTTCCGATCTGCCCACTGCAGCCACACATTGCGCTGTGTGTCCGTGCTCACACTCCCTCCCCTTCCATACAACTTCAAAGTCAATCCCAGATGTTGTGTCAATATATCCACACACCTTTCAGCAATGCAACTTTAAAAACATTTAAAACTTTTTAAAAATATGTATTTATTTGAAAGGGCAGAGTTACAGAGAGGCAAAGAAAGAGAGAGAGAGAGGGAGAGAGAGAGAGAGAGAGAGAGAGAGAGAGATCTTCAATCTGCTGGTTCACTTCCCAAATGGCCGCAATGGCTAGAACTATGCCGATCTGAAGCCAGGAGCCAAGAGCTTCTTCTGGGTCTCCTATGCAGGTGCAGGGGCCCAAGGACTTGGGCCATCTTCTGTTGCTTTCCCAGGCCATAGCAGAGAGTGGGACTGGAAGTGGAGCAGCTAGGACTAGAACTGGTACCCATATGGGATGCTGGCACTGCAGGTGGCAGTTTTACCCATCTGCATTTAAAAATTTTTATGTATGCAGTTTGCTTCTTCGTTTTCAGTTGACAGAAAATTTGTACATATTTATGGTACTATAAATTATATTTATAGTATTATAATTTGATAAGGGTCTACAACATGCAATAATCCAGTCAGGATAATTAGCATTTCCACCTCCTCACACACTTGCCATTTCTATTTATTTTTTTCTGGTTATTTTGGAACATGAGTCATTTTAGACTATAATTCACTCCTCAAATGGCCGCAAAGGCCAGAGTTGGGCCAATCCAAAGCCAGGAGCTAGGAGCTTCTTCCGGGTCTCCCACACAGGTGCAGGGGCCCAAGCACTTGGGCCATCTTCTGCTGCTTTCCCAGGCCATAGCAGAGAGCCGGATGGGAAGTGGAGCAGCCGGGACTAGAACCAGCACTGCAGGCGGCAGCTTTACCTGGTATGCCACAGTACTGGCCCGTAATACATTTTGAAATCAGGAAGTGTGAGTCCTGTAATTTTGTTCTTTTCCAAGATTGTTTGGTTATTTAGGGTTCCTTGATATTTTATATCCATTTTAAAAAAATTTCTGCAAACCGTGCCATTGGGATTTTGGTAAGATTGCATTAAATCTGTAGATTACTCTGTGTGGTATGGACAGTCAGCAATATTAAGTATTCCAGGCCGGTGCCGCGGCTCACTAGGCTAATCCTCCGCCTGCAGCACCGGCACACCGGGTTCTAGTCCCGGTCAGGGCGCCGGATTCTGTCCCGGTTGCCCCTCCTCCAGGCCAGCTCTCTGCTGTGACCCAGGAGTGCAGTGGAGGATGGCCCAAGTGCTTGGGCCCTGCACCCGTATGGGAGACCAGGAGAAGCACCTGGCTCCTGGCTTCAGCCCAGTGCGGTGCGCCAGCCGCGGCGGCCATTGGAGGGTCAACCAACAGCAAAGGGAAGACCTTTCTCTCTGTCTCTCTCTCTCTCACTGTCCACTCTGCTTGTCAAAAAAAAAAAAAAATAAAAAAATAAAAAAATTAAGTACTCCAATCCATGAATAGGGATGTTATTCCATTTGTTTGAGTTTTCTTTAATGTCTTTCATTAATGTTTTTGTGGTTTTCAATGTACAAGTCTTTTATCACCTTGGTTAATTTATGCCCAAGTATTCTATTATTTTCAATGCTGTTGTAGGTAGGATTATTTTTTCGAATTTTCTTTTCAGAATCATTGTTAATGAGAGACATGCAACTGAGTTTTGGGTGTTGATTTGTATTCTGCCACTCTGCTGAACTTATTCATTTTCCCTAAACTTAGCGCTCTGGAAATACAAGATTTTTTGTGGAGAATTTTATATCATAAATCCTTGTTGAACTATCCCTGGGCAAAATAATTGAAGGCATCAGCCATGACTCCCATTGCATGGTTCCTTGAGAAGAGATTAGGGAGAGAAGGATAGCGCATGTCTCACAAATTAATTTGCCTACCATTGTAGGCATTTTTCCTTCTCGCATCTTCTATAAGGGGTTAACTGGTGGTTAAGTGGTCCTCGGGTGAATTTGTTGGGTCACAATGCAAGGCAAGTGTTCCATCCCAGTCCTGGCCAAAACCTTCCCATGGGTGTTAATTATGCAATGCTGTGCACCGAGAGGCACGGGCTATTTATAGTCATCTGTTTATTGAGTACAGCAGACAGGGAAGTGGTGATACCAAATGCCTTGCCCAGCTCCGCCTGGGCGTGCCCTCCCGCGAGTGGCCTGCATGGTCTGACCCCTCCCTGAGGACAGGGCGATAGATACTCCAGTATCAGTCACCTCTTTCGGGTCATGGCCCTGACTGTTCTGTTCTCCTGCAGCTTGTTCCGTGGGTGACAGTAAGGATGGGAGTCAGGGCAGGGAGTGCAGGGCCCTGGTCGGAACTCGGGGCCAAGGCCAAGTTAGCTCAGCTCTGAAGCCAGGGCTGCTTCCTCCCTGCTTCTCAGCAACCCGCTCACCGCCTGGTCCTGCTCCTCACGCACCACGGTGGCAGGGCCCACGGCCTGATCGATGCCTATTTGCCCAGCTGGTGGGTGGAGTAAACCCAGCCACCAGCCCGCTTCCGGGTCAAGTCATGGCGACCGGCTCGAGATCGTCACTGATAGAACTGAAGGAAACGCCCTGCATAAGCGTAATTTACCAATGAAACAAGGGCCTGGACCGCGGCGCAGCAGGTTAAGCCCACACTGTGATGTTCGCATCCCAAATTGGAGCGCTGGTTCGAGTCCCAGCTGCTCTACTTCCAACCCAGCTCCCTGCTAACGCACTTGGCAAGGACTGGAAGATGGCCCAGGTACTTGGGCACCTGCCACTCATGTGGGAGACCCAGATAAGGTTCCAGGCTTTTGGCTTAGGCCTGGACTACCCTGGGCCATTGCAGCCATTTGGAGAGTAAACCAGTGGATGGAAGATCGATCTCTCTCTCTCTCTCTCTCTCTCACTGTCTTTCTGTCTCTCCATCATTTGACCTGTCAAATAGTCTGTTAAAAAATTAAAGCAGATTTTAACTGACACATAACAATTATACATATTTACAGTGTTCAGTGTAATGTTTCAATATATGTCTACAACAGTCATGTATCACGTCTCTGTGTTGAGAACATTCAACCTCCTCTCTACGCGCTATTTTGCAATATATAATTAGTGGCTGTCAGCCAGAGTCGTCCTCCTGCGCCATACATCACGAGAAGTTATTCCTGCAGTCCGAGTGCACCTCTGTGACGGTCCCCCTCCTCTCTGCCTCCACCTCCGGGCGACCGGTTATGACTGTTCCACTCTCTACCATGGCAGACTTTGAGCAAGTGTCTTGGCAGGTAACACAGCCCAAGGGTTCACACAGAGCCCTTTGCGAAGGGTTGAGCCACACCCTTAAAGACAAGCTCCATGCCAATGTCTTTCAAATTCTACACTTACTAGCTCTCTTCCATGAATTGAAAAATTGTGTCTTCACTTTGATGGCAGTCTTTGAAAAAAAAAATCAACCTAAGAATATTCTAGAAGCATCAGATGGAACCCATTATGTGTTTGGGTTACGGATCTTCTTGGGTGGGGCCAGGAAGGGGACCATAAAGAGACGAACTTAACGTGCTCTGTCCCAGCCAGTCGTAGCTTGACAAAAAAATCAGTAATGGTTGAGTTGGTTTATTTGGGACGTGAGGTAAATGAGACATTTCACTTTATTCTGCCAGTGGCAGGAGAATCCCAACCAAACATGATTTCTGAACGTGGAGCTACCGGGTTTGTTCTTCCATTTTATTGCTTTGCAGTTTGTTTATAATTCATTTATAAATTGGGCTTGGTTTTGTGGCTGTAAAAACCCTACAAGCCGGAGCTTGGTTTTAAAAGCGCACCTACCTAATTAATAAAAGGAAACCTATTTGCCGACACTAGGAGGTGCCAAAGGCATTTTTTTTTCCTTTAAGGAGGCTCCAGCATTTCTCAAGCTGGAGAAACACTGCACTACATAAACAAACCGAAGGCAGAACATCGTCCTTTCCTACGCACGCTCCGTTGAACAGGCTTGTGCTGGTGGCTTCTGACCCTGCCTGCAGTTCAGGAGCAAATGAGAAACTTTAAAGAAATATTCACCCCGGGCGCCGGCACCGTGGCTCACTTGGTTAATCCTCCACCTGCGGCGCCGGCATCCCATATGGGTGCTGGGTTCTAGTCCCGGTTGCTCCTCTTCCAGTCCAGCTCTCTGCTGTGGTGTGGGAGGGCAGTGGAGGATGGCCCAAGTGCTTGGGCCCTGCACCTGCGTGGGAGACCAGGAGGAAGCACCTGGCTCCTGGCTCCTGGCTTCGGATCGGTGCGGCGCCAGCCATAGCGGCCATTTGGGGAGTGAACCAATGGAAGGAAGACCTTTCTCTCTGTCTCTCACTGTCTATAACTCTACCTGTAAAAAAAAGAAAAAGAAATATTCACCCTAAGAGGATAGGAGAAGACACCATGCAAACAATAACCACAAGAGACTGGCAGTAGCTGTCCCGACACCACACAGAGCAGAGTGAAGACAAAGGTCACTCCCAGGATCAGAGGGGGATTGCAATGCCGTGGAGACACACGCTCTGATAAACTACAGCGTACTCAGGGAAGTAGAGGCAAGAGGAGGCTTTCTCAAAATTTATTTGAAAGGCAGACACACACATACTCACACACATTGAGAGATAGGGAGAGAGAGAGAGAGAGAGAGAGAGAGAGAGAGAAACATCTCATCTGGTGGATCATCTCCCAAGTGCCTGCAACAGCCAGAGCCAAAGCCAGGAGCCAGGGATTCCATCCAAGCCTCCCCTGTGGGTGACAGTCGACAACTGGAGCATCCTGCTGCCTCCCAGGGTGGATGCCAACGGGAAGCTGAGTTGGATGTGGAACCAGAACCCAGACACTCTGACATGGGAGGCGGGGCCTCCTGAGCGGCACCAAAGGCATTGCATAAGCTATTTTGGACCAGTCAGCCTTAGGCAGCAGGATCACTGACCAGGGTGACGCAGCAATAAGGATGATGCTAACTGAGGTTGACGGGATAGCTCCCCGGGTGGATGACTCAGCAGGGGCAGTTATTCTGTCTAAGACTGTGGTGGCCTCTATGCAAAGCTGTGGTTCTGGCGAATCGTTTGTGAGGGTTACCGTCAGGCGATCGTATGAGAACCCCTCTTCACAACCTCCCAGCTCTATCTCTTTCTTTATTGTTTGGGTTGGCACATTCTGATTCTAACCATCTCCACCCTCCAGTGACGACATTTTATAATGATGGCAAAGTCACTTGGTTAAGAGAGATAAAAATTAGAAACACGTACATCATCCAACAGAGCCACCAAATCCTGGCAGCAAAACTGACAGAATTGGTAGACAAGTAGACGATTCAACAGTCGTGGATGGAGACGTCAATATCTCGCTCTCGGTGAGGCATAGACCACCCGAGCAGAGGCCCAGCAAGGGAACAGGAGATGCCAAGGAGATGTGACAGACGTGTATAGGACGCTCTCCCGTAACAGCAGAACACACATTGTTCTCACGTGCACATGGAACATTCTCCAGAATGGACCTTGCAGAGAGTATCCATTAACTTTCAAAACTGATAGTTCCTGACCACAATGTAATAAAATAATAAATCAGTAACAGAAGGGAGCATGGGACATTCACAAATATAAGAGTACTTCAAAAATCCATGGAAAATAGAATTAAAAAAATTATTATGGGACAGAATTTTTGGAACGATATGTATAGTGTTTTCATGTTCATTTTCTGTGAACTTTTTGAAGATGCCTTAGATGTGAAAATTGAACAACACACTCTCTAACAACCAGCGGGTTGAAGAAGAAATCACAGTGGAAACTAGAAAATACTTAACAAGGAAGGAAATGAAATACAACATATGAAAACCCATGAGGGGGCCGGTGCTGTGACATAGCAGGTTAAGCCACTGCCTGCAGTGCCGGCATCCCATATGGGCACCAGTTCGAGTACTGGCTGCTCCACTTCCGATCCCGCTCTCTGCTGTAGCCTGGGAAAGCAGTGGAAGATGGCCCAAGTGCTTGGGCCCCTGCACCTGTGTGGGAGACCCGGAAGAAGCTCCAGGCTCCTGGCTTCGGATCGGCTCAGCTCTGGCCATTGAGGCCATCTGGACAATGAACTAGCGTGTGGAAGACCTCTCTCTCTCTCTCTCTCTTTCTGTCTCTGCCTCTCTGTAACTCTATCTTTCAAATAAATAAAGACACATTTAAATCTTTTTTAAAAATAACCTAAATTTCTATGTTGAGAAGCTAGAAAAAGCGCGAACTCAGCTCGGAGAAAAGCTGCTGACTACTGGCCTGAGGACTCCCAATAACCAGGTGGGGGCCACAGCATTAGAGTTGGCCGGAGTTCTTACCCTGTCCTTTGGCAAAGCGTCCCTGGGTCCCTGCCAAGCCAGGAGCAAGCCGGGAGCTCTGGTCCAGCCAAACCTGAAGTTGTGGGACCGGAAGTGTGAATCCCCCAGGGGAACCCGGGGAGGGATGGTGAGGGGCCCTTGAACTTGCATTTGGTGTCCCACCTGTCATGGCTCAGCCCCTCAGCCCTCACTGGTCAGCCAATGCTCTAGCTGCGGTGGGACCATCCCCACGCTTTATCAGGCCAGTGGCTTCTACACGGGACACACAGTAGGACCCCTGACTGTCACGGTCGGGAGCCACTGCTGCACCTCCCTTAACGTAAATCAGGCCTCTTGGCTCTGAGGCAGTGCATCCATGAGGGGTTGCGTGGAGAAGCAAACACTTTGGGTGACACACAGAACCCGGTCTTGGGGTCAGCACAATGGTGTCCCCTGAGTGATGTGGACCTGCTGTTGATGGGGTTGAAGATGGAGCCAGGATGTGTGTGTGTGTGGGGGGGCTCCCTGTCCACCTGGGGCCCAGCACCTGCTGTGGCTCACGATGGGAACCCAGAGATTCAGCAACGGCCCGGGACCAGGAGACCTGCACACTGCGTGTGTGTCCCGTGGTCGGCTCACATACCTCTTCCCCGGAAGTCTTTGTCTCTGATTGTCCACTGTCCCTCATTCCACTCTATTTCCCTCATCCCAGCTTATTTGCAGGTGGCTTCATGGGAATAAGGAAAGGCAGGCAATTCATTCATTCATTCATTCATTCAGACAGGTATCATGCACCTGCCTTGTGCCATGCACGGTGCCAGATGCTGAGTCCTGGGCCCCCCGTACTGCCCGAGGCCGCCCCAGTCCAGTAGAGGCAGATCACTGGACAGGGATGCTAGGGGGACAAGGAAGGGTAGGGTGCTGTGCAGCCGACAGCAGGGGGCCTGACCTAGTCAGAGGGAGGAGGCTTTTCTGAAGATCAGTTCCTGAAGCTGAGAATGTGGCTTGGAGGTAGGGAAGGGGGAGTCTTCCAGCAGAAAGACCCCCAAAGCGTCTGGGTGGAGGGTGGGGGGAGGTGGGGCTGGATTAGTGGCGGGGATTTGGGACTTGAGCTGAAGGCAACGCGCAAGCACCTGGCGTGCTGACAGCATGGTCTTTATGGACCTGTTAGTCTGCGAGAACAAAGGGCAGTGGGGGAGGCGGGCCCTGGGGAAGAAGTGGGGGTGTGGGAGCTCCCCAGAAGGCAGAGTGAGCAGCTCTTGGGGAAGGAATGGGTGGGGAGGAGGTTCTGGAGTTTGGAGGGCCAGATGGTACTTTTATTTTCATTTTTAATTAATTGATTAATTGGAAAGGCAGAGTTACAGAGAGAGAGGGACACACACACACACACACACACAGAGAGAAAGAGAGAGAGAGAGAGAGAGTATCTTACATTAGCTGTTTCACTCCCCAAATGGCTGCATCAATCTGGGCCAAGCCAGGTTGAAGCCAGGAGCCAGGAGCTTCTCCCAGGTCTCCCACGTGGGTGCAGGGGCCCAAGGCCTTGGGCCATCTTCCGCTGCTTTCCCAGGCCACAGCAGAGAGCTGGATCGGAAATGGAGCAGCCGGGACTCGAATGGGCTCCCATTTGGGATGCCGGCATCACAGGCCACAGCTTAGCCTGCTGTGCCACAGTGTCAGTCTCTCATTTTAATTTATTTGAAAGGCAGAGCAAGAAAGAGATCTTCCATCAACTGGTTCACTCCCAAAATGCCCTCATCAGCCACAGCTGGACTAAGCAGGAGCCCAGAGCTTGATCCTGGTCTCCCGGACCCAAATATTTGTCCGTCATCTGTCTCCCCAGAGTGCACATTAGCAGGTAGCCGCAGCGGAAGCAGAGGAGTTAGACTTGAACTCAGTACTCTGATCTGGCATGCAGGCGTCCACTGTGCCACATGCCCACGTCCAGTAGTGCCTTTGAAGCTCACTGTTGCTAGGGTTGCCAGAAAAAATACAGGGCACCCACTGCAATGCGAGTTTCAGATAAGCTAATAATGTTTTAAGATAAATATGTACCAATTATTGCAAGGGATGTACTTATACCAAAACACTGTTGTTTATCTGAAATTAGAGGTGTGGCATAAAGAAGACTTCTGGGGCTGATGCTGTGGAGTAGCAGGTAAAGCTGCCACCTGCAGCGCTGGCATCCCACATGGGTACCAGTTCATGTCCTGGCTTCTGGTCCAGCTCTCTGCTATGGCCTGGGAAAGCAGTAGAAGATGGCCCAAGTCCTTGGGCCCCTGCACCCGCATGGGAGGCCTGGAATAAGCTCCTGGCTCCTGGCTTCGGATCAGCCCAGCTCCTCCCATTGTGGCCATTTGGGGAGTGAACTAATGGATGGAAAACTCCTCTCTCCCTCTCTCTCTCTCTGCCTCTCTGTAACTCTGCCTTTCAAATAAGTAAGTAAGTAAATAAATAAATCTTAAAAAAAGATGACTTCTATGTAGTAGAAGTAATTTAGATTTCAAAGAGGGAATGATGGCCGGCTCCGCGGCTCACTAGGCTAATCCTCCACCTTGCGGTGCCGGCACACCTGGTTCTAGTCCCAGTTGGGGCACCGGATTCTGTCCCGGTTGCCCCTCTTCCAGGCCAGCTCTCTGCTGTGGCCCGGGAGTGCAGTGGAGGATGGCCCAAGTGCTTGGGCCCTGCACCCCATGGGAGACCAGGATAAGTACCTGGCTCCTGCCATCGGATCAGCGCGGTACGCCGGCCACAGCGCGCTGGGCGCGGCGGCCATTGGAGGGTGAACCAATGGCAAAGGAAGACCTTTCTCTCTGTCTCTCTCTCTCTCACTGTCCACTCTGCCTGTCAAAAAAAAAAAAAAAAAAAAAAAGAGGGAATGATAACACTTTTTTACTAGATATATATTTTTAAATTGTGGTAAAACATGCATAATGCAAAATTTATAATTTTAACAAATTTTTAAAAAGATTTATTTATTTGAAAGTCAGAATTACACAGAGAAAAGGAAAGGCAGAGACAGAGAGATCTTCCATTGCTGGTTCACTCCCTAGATGGCTGCAGTGGCAGGAACTGGGTTGATCTGAAGCCAGGAGCCAGGAGCTTCTTCCATGTCTCCCACGTGGGTGCAAGGACCCAAGGACTTGGGCCATCTTCTACCACCTTCCCAGGCCATAGCTGAGAGCTGGACAGGAAGTGGAGCAGCCGGGTCTCGAACCTGCGCCCATATGGGAAGCCCACACTGCAGGCGGCAGCTTAACCCACTAGCCACAGCACTGGCCCCAATTTTAACAAATTTTAAGCGTAGAATTCAGTGGCATTAAGTGTACTTACACTGTTGTGTAACTTTTATATAAAAAATTCACAAGTACCTATAAAATGCCCGTGTATTGAAAGCATCCAACAAAAAAATTTGTAGTAAGTATGTCTTATGTGACATTTGGGACATATATATATATATATACAAGGCCACTCCACAAAGTTCATGGAAAAATGAAATTGAAAGCTTATTTTGCTTTAAAATTTATTTTTATTTTATTTGAAAGGCGGACAGGGAGAAAGAGGAGAAAGGAGGAGGAGTGTCTTCCATTCCCTGGCTCACTCCCCAAATGCCCAAAACTTCCATGCCTAGGACAGGCCAGAGTCAGGAACCTGGAACTCAGTCTGGGTCTCCCATGTGGGCGGCAGGGACCCCAGTACTTGAACCATCACCTGCTGCCTCCCAGGGTGCGAATTAGCAGGAAGCTGGATTGCAAGTGGGGCCAGAACTTGAGGCCAGGGCTCCAATACAGATGGGAGCATCCCAGAGGGGTGTCTTAACAGCTATGGCAAACACACACCCTCGAGATAGGTTTTGGTGCAAACAATTTTTGAATTCATAGTTTATACATAATACACATATTCCATAACTTTTAAGAGACCCTTTGTAATATTTCAGAAAGTTCACAGGAAATGTCTACTATGAGCAGTCATTCATATTATGAGAAAACTATGCATGGGTTTCATAATTTCATTCTTTCCATGAACTTTTCAGTACACTCCTACAAAAACGTAGAATTTCAGACTGGGTGTTCTGTGTTTCTATTTGCTACATCTAATGCTCTCAGACGACACACAGTGTCTTCTTCATGTTTCCTCCTGATGTCATTTAAGAAATCTTAAATGTCAGCCACTTGTGAGCCTAAACAGGCTCTGCTGCCCTTCGGAGGTGAACCTGGTCAGTTCATGCGCCTTCAACGCTCCCTCCTAACCACATGTCAACCCTTAGCGACGGTCGGCTACACAGTTAAAAACAGGCTCCGTGCTTTCACGGAGCTTGTCACATAACAGGTTACCTGGTATAAAATACCATGAAGGGGGTGGGCGTTTGGTGCAGGAGTTAAGAGAATGCTTGAGATGCCTGTAGCATATTTCAGACTTATTCATTTACTTGAAAGAGTTAGAGAGAGAAGGAGAGGCAGAGAGAGAGAGAGGTCTTCCAATCACTGGTTCACTCCCCAGTTGGCTGCAATGGCTGGAGCTGCGCCAATCTGAAGCTAGGAGCCAAGAGGTTCTTCCACGTCTCCCACGCTGGTAAGAGCTGGATCAGAAGTGGAGTAGCGGGGACTTGAACCGGCACCCATATGGTTGCAGGCAGCGGCATTATCTGCTTACGCCACAGTGCCAGCCCCAAATGCTTATTTTCATCTACTTGAAAGGCAGATAGATCGAGCAAGAAAGAAAAATAGATGATCAGTCTTCCAGGCTGTTGGCTTACTCTCTGAACACCCACAGAGCCACCCGGGTCCTCCATGTGGGTGCCAGGAACCCAGCATGTGTTGCCTCCCGTGATTTCAGGGTCAGGAAGCGGGGTGGGAAGTGGAGCAGCTAAGACTCAGGTGCACACTGTGACATGGGTTGTTTGTCCCAAGCCACTGTGCCACAGTACCCATCCCCACAAAGGTGACTTCTTCACACGCCTGTGGCGGCAGAATCCTAGAGTGAATGACATATTATAACGATACAATCCATAATCATCTCTTCCTGCAAGCTTCCAGACTATGAAAAGTATTATGAAATTTAGGGACAGACAGAGAATTAAGTATGTAAAAAGACACCGTGGGGGCTGGCGGGTAGGGCCACTGCCTGAGGTGCTGGCATCCCACACGGGCACCAGTTCAAGTCCTGGTTGCTCCTCTTCCAGTCCAGCTCTCTGCTGTGGCCCTGGAGTGCAGTGAAGGATGGCCCAAGTCCTTGGGCCCTGCACCTGCATGGGAGAGCAGGAGGAAGCTCCTGGTTCCTGGCTTTGGATCAGCACAGCTCCAGCCATTGCAGCCATTTGCAGAGTGAACCAGCAGATGGAAGATTTCACTTTCTCTCTGCCTCTGCCTCTGTGTGTAACTCTGCTTTTCCAATAAAATAAAAATAGATCTTAAAAAAAATCTTAAAAAAAGATACTCTGCTATTTGTTGTATATTTAAGGGCTGATTTTGGGAAGAACTTTCTACTGGGGAGAGGGAAATAAGCTTTTCTTCACACTCCTCTTCCCCTCAGCCTCTCCTGAATGATGGATCCAGAAGCTTGGTGGTGGGGGCAGAGGCAGTTTAATTAAAAATCGGAGGTGAGCAGTTTAGCTTGACCCGCAGATTGAGTGGGGTGTTCTGACTTCCTCTTGCCAAGACGGTTTCCTTCTAAGCTGGAATGTCTACCACGCCCACTTGTTCCCACCTCCTCCTCTGTACTTCATCCACAAGGCACCTCTGCTGGCACTGGAGCTCCAAGGGGGGCAGCTCCCAGGACGGGGGGTGGGGCACACTGCTTTCTTCCGGTCACAGGCTTTATCCAGTCCTCTCTGCCTGTGTGCCTCCCCTCAGGGCTGGAAGAGGCCACGTCTCCCCACTGATAAAATATCCCACATGTATTTATGCTGCCCTAAAGACCTGTCCTTCTGCGACCACCCAACGCCCAAGAATAAAGGGAGTGAGGACAGCGCCTGTCCCTTCTCAGGCATCAGAGATGAACTCAGGATTTGCTTCCCCACCCACATGGAAACGAATCTGAGGACACTCAGGAAGGTTCCCAGCTAGCACACACACCGCACCTCACTTTGAGTCACGCGTGGCTAGAGGTCACACGTGGGGTGGGGGAGTCTCTCCAGGGAGAGGTCTGTGTAGCAGCAGCGGGTTCAAGGCAGCCAGGAGGGCGCGGTGCTGCTGCAAACGGTTCCTGCCGGGCCCCACAGGGCAGCCGGTCACAGCACTGGGGTGTCTGGAACAGGCACCAGGCTCCCCACCGTGAACACCCTGGGCAGGCATTGGCAGCGGCACCTTTAGCACACAACAGTTTATTAAGTTCAAGTACAAAGACTGTTTGACTTCAGTGTTTATTACATATAAGACTGTTTTCAGTAGGGTTAAGATAAAAATATAACGAACAAAAGATACATATTTGTTGTACAGAAACATTAAAAACACTGTTGTTTCCTTCTACAACCCAATAAAACGAAACACACACTTGAGTTGCACCTTACACTTCATCCATTTCACGAGTATGTTTTCAGCACCTTCTGTGCACTGTGGTAGGTGCTGGGGACACAGTGATGAGTGAAACCCAGGCCGCGCTCCCACAGAGCTTCTGTTCTAGTGGCGACAGACTTCACACTCACACACACGCGCGCACACACACACATACACACCCCTACCCTCAGCAGTCAGGAGCCATAGGGTTGCCAGGGGCACTGGAAGTGGGGCTTTTGCACACCACTAACTTTTCAAAAACAGGAATCTGAGGTTGTCTTAAATGCCACAACTTCTTTTTTGGGGAAAGATACAAACGCTCCAGTAACATTTTAATAGGCTGCAAAGTTCTGGTCAGACTCAGGGTCCCGAGCAGCATGGGTAAGTTTTAATCAGACTCTGCACTACTAAGTTCTTTATGGTCATACTCACGGACTGAGGCCCAGGGTGGGGGGCACCTAGGCATGGGTTTACACACACGCGCACACACACACATGTAATGCTAACATGTATTACACATGAATGTAACATTTCTGACATCTACTGATACAATGTATCCGCTGACACAGTCCTTCACATACATTCATGGACCACATCCGGCATCTCCAAGAACTGTCAGTGCTGTGATTCTGAGGCCGTGTACTGGAGCTCCAAGTGCACGGTGTTTCTAAGAAGAAACTACTGTCCACGAAGACCACTCAGCCAGCTCTCAGCCGAGCCCACGCCCTACAGGGCGACAGGAGGACCACGGCGGAGCGGGTGGAGCCGCCTTCCCACGTCTAGGAGACGAGGGCAGAACAAGCCCCCGTTCTGCACCCGAGCAGGTGCTCCCCAGACGCTCTCAAAATGTGCAGGCCCGCGTTTCTACATCTCGGGGGCCCAGAAGTTTCCTAAGAGTCTGCGTCTCCCCTTCTCCACATCCGACAAAAGTGCTGCTTTCTGGGACCGTGGGTCGGAGGTGGCTTTTCCCCCGTGGAAACGCAAGGCTGGACATGCTGGATGGGATCACTGATTGGGCGCAGCTGGGAAGGTGATGGAGGAGGGGCCAGGACGTGGGTCAGTGTCCTCTTCGAGAGAGGCTCCCTCCCAGACAGCACTCAGGACGCCACGGGCGGTGCAGAGGACGCGCTTTGAAACGAATGCCGCTGGCAAGGAAGGCGAGGATGTGCGTGTTGGCGGCCATCAGAGCGACTCTGGGTCCGTGGGGGTCCCGGGCCCCCTCCGCGGCCTGCTGTGCCGGGAGGACTCGGGAAGTCGGGGCTGCAGTGCCAGGGACATGTCCATGGATGACCCCATTAAAAGCAGCCGCAGGTGTCCTTGGAGAGCAACACGCGCTGTTTGCAATGAGGTTTTTCTTCCTGGATACACTGCCCCCTCCTCACCCTGATACTGAGGGCTCCGCATTTCCTTGCGAGCAGACGGAGTGGAAGGGAAGCCGAGTGCTGCCAGGAGCGGGGAGGAGCCGGCCGGGCCTGCGCACCTGCACAGGGGCCACCCGCCCAGCAGCCGCTCCCACGCACCCTGCACACCCCCGGGCTTCTCTCCTCCGCAATCGCTCTGTCTCGCTCTCTTCCCGCTCTCTGGCGTTTCGGTCCCAAGGCTGCTTGTGCCCCTGTAGCTAACCTGAATCCACTTCCAGATCTTACACTGTAACAACCGCTTCTCTAATCCGACAATCATTTCTCTAGGACTTCCGGGGCTACAGCTTCTGATCAGAAGCTGCCGTTCTAGTGCGTTCCGAATCAGGAGGTCTGAGTGCATAGCTGACGATGACCTGGTTGTAATCCTAAACCCCGTAAGGAAGAGTGTGGTGGGACAGAAGTCGACGTCATCAGGATACAGGGACTGACTTCCCCACGTTAAGGGTCACCTTTCTGGCGACCACTGCTGTGTTTTGGGGTGAGTGACATGTGGAACACAGGGTGATGATGGTATTGATGGCATTAAAACGTCAACATAAATCTCTGTGGGCACACATCCCTCAGTGTTGAAAGACCAAATGTTCTGTCTCAAAACACAAAAACAAGACCGACCTGGGGCGCTGGGGTGAGCAGCAGCGTGCCGGGCACGAGGAGGCGCCCTCAGTCACGGCCGCAGCGAGCCAGGCGGGCGTGAGGGCTCCCTGGAGAGCTGGGCACCTTCTCCCCGAAATCGTCAGAGGCAGGTCCAGCACGTCCCTCCGTGTTCACACGTGCAGAGGAATGCAGAAGGCGGCCCAGATCCCTGCGAGCTGCAAGTCCTGCCGGCACTTGGGACTCGGAGATGCTTTGCTTTCTGCCCAGGAAGCGAGCAGCCTCCCGCGCGGGTCCTGAGAGGCCTGCGGTGCGCGGCTTCCCGGGCGCTCACACAGCGGGCCTGCTTCCAGGCCGCGTCCCCGCTCAGCCACTCTCCTCCTGCACAGAGCCCTCGCTCGTTTTACCTCCACTGCTCTCGTCTTCGTTGGAATAGTGTCCCGAATCGCGACTAGCTTGGGAGTGGTAGGCTCTGAGATCTCCGCCGGTTCCCTTAGCTTCTTCCAGGACAGTCATGCTACGCACGTCTTCGATGATGAAACACCTTTCAGTCCGCTCCTCAGAAGGCGAAAGCAGAAGATTCTTTAATGGCTGTTCTGAGAAATACTAATTTAAAAAGGGGGAAGAAGAGAAAGGCACCGCTGAAAATAGTGGAAATACCGTGTGAGTCTGACAGTTTCGTTTCTTACAGCCATTGTGTAGAAACCCTACTTTTTGGCCTGTAAGTAACAGGTCGGGTAAGGGCATAGCAAACTGTCACCAGCGAGCTCACTTTATCTTATACCTTTCTGGTGTCTATGGAGTATCCGTGGGCAGGGTGCTCTCGGCTAGGCTGGGAGGGGGAAAATACGGGCATGGAGATTTTATTCCGAAAAAAAAAAAAAAAAAAAGAAAAAAAAAAAAGATACCCCCAGAAGAATTTTGTATCCAGAAGCACAAGTGAGGCGCTCATTTTCTCCTGTTCAATTAAGAATAATTGGGTGGCAGTGTGTGGCGAAATGGGTCAAGCTGCCACCCGAATGCCAGCGCCCCTTACGGACACTGGTTCAAGTTGCAGCTGCTCCACTTCCGACCCGGTGCCCTGCTGATGCACCTGGGACGCAGTGAAGATGCCCCATGGGAGAGACCGGACGGAGTTCCAGGCTCGGGGCTCGGACGCGGCCCAGCCCCGGGAGGATGGAATCTCTCTCTCTCTAACTCTGCCTTTCAAATTAATAAATAAATCATTTTTTAAGAAAAATAATTATCAGTTATAATGAGGCAATCTTCAGTCTGTTTTACACAACAGCTACGACTCTCAGGCATGCAGGAAGGGTATCTAAAAGCTCCGAGGAATCTGAGTAGAACAGCTAGCATTCACCGAGCAGGGCGCCGGCTGTTCGTCCCCTGGCTCAGCTCGCAGCCTGTGGGTGCCTGCCCGCGTGCTGTCAGGTGCTGGGCTCACAGCGGCACAGCTGGGCGCGACCGACTGCAGCTTGTTCGCCCTTCACAACGGCTGAGCTCAGAACCCCCGAATGACTGCCTCTCAAGGCGAGTCTGAAGCCTGCCCGGACCCATCCCTGCCTCCACTCAAACCTTCCCATCTGCCTCTGACATTACAGCGCCAGCCTCACACGGGGCTGCCAGACGGGCAGCTGATGGCCGTGAAAGCAAACTGACGGTTCCTTTTCACGCTCTGTGATTTCTCCCACAAAATTCACCTTCTACACCAACAGAACTTTTTTTTTTTGCTCTATGGTGAAGATCCACAGAGATTTTAAATAGTAAACCAAATGTCACAGAAGCCAAACAGCCAGAAAATTATGAGACTAAGGACAGACCTTACTACTCCATGCTATGCATCACATAAGTTAAATAAATATGATAGTTACATTATATATCATATCAGTAAATGAAACTTTATGCACCTATGTACTTGATTTACAGAAACCAAGGGAAACACACATATCAGTTTGTATTTTTTTCTACGTATCAAGACAACGTATATATTCTGTTGAAGTCAAACATACAGCCTGTTCACTTCGCAGCCTGACAAAGGACGGTGACCTACCTCATCAATACTGGAAGGCGGTTTCGGGGATGGAAAGAACACGTAGTTGAGACATCTCAAGAGGCCCTTCACGATGTAGACAGCAACGGGGACAGAAACTACTAAGACGCAAATCCCAGCGACCAGCCAGGTTCTGGAAGTAGCTCCTGAAACACACAGATGGCGTTCAGCATCAGTGCTCGTGGGACACACACAGCGCCCAGTCACAGGAGAGGAAGCACGCCAGGCCCTGAAGCGACACCCTTCAGCGTGCTTCTGGTAGACCGAGGACACAGGACTGCGGGCGGCTGCGGTCCACGTGGAGGTCTGCCTGGAGCCGAGACGGAGCAGGCCAGCGCATCGCAGCACTTCCTTCCACACCACGCGACGGGTGCCGCTGAGAAACCATGCTGCGCCCGAGCCCCCGCCATCAATACCAGAAACTGGAAACAGAGACTGAGCCAGTTCCACACAAGCAAGTTCCCACTTGGGCGGGCTCTGGCCTCCTGGTGAGATGCCTGTAGCCCATCCTGGAGGACCGGGGTTTGCTGCTCCGCTCCAGCCTCCTGAAGACGTGGTCCCTGGGAGGCAGTGAGGACGTCTTCAACAGTCGGGCCTACCACCCACATGGGAAACCCAGACCGGGCTCCCGGCTCCTGGCTCCAATCCTGACTGTTGCAGGCATCTGGAGAGTGAACCAACGGGTGGGAGCTCGCTCTGTCTCCCTCATAAGCAAATCTTAACACTGAAGTCACAATTGAACCAATTAAGTGATTTCCACAGGACACTTGAGGATTATGTGAAAAATGATAAAACTAACAGTCGTACATATGCCAAGGAGCAATAATCAAAGAATTAGGTAGATACTGGTTAAAAAAAACCACTGGACATTAAAAATATTTTCTAAAATGGAAACACATGGCTTGAAAGCCTATTTTTGACTCATATGGTTCATGAAGAAACAGTTTACTTTTTGCAGAAGGAACCGTTTTACAGTTTTTAATATACTGATTTATTTTGAGTCATTACTTTATATATATATTTTTAAAAAAGATAAAGATTCCGACCTGGTTTTGTTTTCTCACAGACAACGTCACTGAAATCACTGCTTTGATTCCACTTTTCACCCAAAAGGTGCGCTCTGGCCTTGAAGCAATACACAGTCAGCGGTTTCAAGTTGGGAAAAGTAAAATCAGTTTGTTCCTGTAGAATTCTGCTCTGTAAAAAATAAATCATTGATAAAATGAAATCAAAGAATATCTATAAGTATTTTCTGAATTATGTTATACTCATTCTAAGATTGGTCTCTCCCAAACACTTACTTGGTATGTGTTTAGGAGATACAAACTAGTTTTGCACAACCCATTATAACCAAATCATATAAAGTTACCAGTGATGTTTGTTGTCAGAAAGGGTATGACATATTAAGACAACTCTGTCTTTTAAACACAGGCTGGCTTGGTTTAACTGTAGTTGTATTATCTCTCACTAGTGACGAAACAGGTAAAAGCAGGGGTTTGGACCTCAAACCAACTGCCAGTCTCCAGAAAAATGGGCTGAAAAGGTAAGTTTATTTTAGTTCAAAACAATTTCGAGATCCATGCAGAGCTTTTTCATAATATGCATTTCAATGAATTTCTGAAGACCCCTCGCATTAACATATCACTACCTTACAGCCATGTGGCTTTGCTCAAATGACTTAATTTCTCAGTGCCTCATTTCCTGATCTACAGAATGCCTCTATCTGTACGGATCAGCCACTGCCAGAGTGTAGGGCGGCAGAGCTATCTCGACAGTTGGTAGCTCAAGTAGAACGACCTGTTTCCTCACCCCCAAGTCTATGGGCTCCCTGACCAGAGACCACGGGGCAGGTGCCTTCCTCCTGCTGACAGGGGAGCACGGGAGCCAAGCCAGCACCTGAGGCCAGCACTGGTGCGGCAGGGGGGACAGTCCACCCCGAGTACTTGCTGAACAGCCACTCAGTCCCTCCTACTACCGGGCAGGGTGTTCTGGAAAGCTATTCAAATGAGACACTTACATAATACCTGAGGAACTCTCAGAAGGTGAGTCCTATAATAATCAGAGCTACATATTACAATGATTAGTGAGGCAGATGATTACTATAACAACCACAGCTTTATATAATAATTATGGATGGATTACCTAGCATAGGATAACACGGCAACTAAAATGTATTCGATCTATTTGTCAAGCAATGTGCTAAATAAATATTAAGTACATAAATCTTACACATAGCCCTCTGAAGAATTTAGCTGCTGCAATGACCACTTTAGACAAGAGGAAGCCTGACTGGGGCTCCAGGACTTGTCCGCGTGAGGTCACAGGTTGAGGTGGGTGAGATTCAGCAACAACTGAACCCGACCGTCATTCTCAGTGGCTCCATTATGCTGTGGGTCCTGTGCAGTCAGCAATCACAGGAGGCAGCCCAGCCACTAGAATTCGCTTGTATTTCCAACGCAAAACAGAATCAATCAGACTTTACCGCGAGGCGACTCCCGATCGCTGTGGGGCAGGCGTGGTCCCAGGAGTTGCGTGGGGCATCTGATGTTGGGGATTATCCCTGTCTACGGTTTATGAATTCACTGTTTCTCACCTCTTTTTTCACTGCTACCCCATGACAGAGACTTTTGGGACGGTTCTCCCCTCATCTCTGTCCTGCTTTGAGTCCGATCTTGCTGGGCAAAGCTGAACTTTGGAGGCAGCCCTGTGCAGCTGGGTGAAGAGCTTTTCTGCCCCATAAGCGCCCGGTGCTGTGCCCTGGAGGTACCGCCAGAGGACATCGGAGATGTCGCCTGGAGATGTTGGAACTGGGAGCGGGCGCAGGGCGCGGGCCGCAGGTGCTGCTGGGTGCCCTACAATCCTCCAACAGCCTCGCCAGGAGGAGCCGTCTGTCCCCAGATCTCAGCGGTGACGGGAAACCTGGTTTCGATGGAACACCTGGGAATCGCGCTGGAAAAGTGCAGCTCCCTGAGCCCCACCCTCAGCGACTCTGACTCAGTGGAGCTGGGCTCCGGTGGGGCCCGGATGGCGGTGACCGGTGAGCACGCGAGACGGGGGAGAGGCTAATACTCTTCTCCTGGTGGACACCTGAGCTCATCATGCAGCATTCACGTCTAGAGATGTCTCCCAAATCGTAAGCTGAAGTTTTGCTTGCCCACGTCATATTACAGCTCCAAGTTACAAAATCACGTCTACAGTCATTTTACCTCGGCACTCGAGGTGTTCTCCCAAAAACGGATTTCATATATGAGCGGCCGGTGCAGGTCCACAGGCTCCCGGGAGGCTCCCACGTAGGCGTGCAGCGCGTGGCTTGTGGTCTTCACGTTAAGGACCGGAGGGAGGATGACAGCTGCAGGCCAAGACATAGGAACGGTCAGGGAACAGGGGTAGGAACCCGGCCCGAGTCAGAGGAGGCACACGGTCACCCTTACTTTGCGCTTCACTCCTGAACTCTTTCTCTTCAGACCAGAGGGATGTGCTATTCCCGTCAGACGCTTGTACACGGAGGAAGTACACTCTGTCTGGGAAGACTCTCTGCGGAAAGACACACTGGGTGGTTCTGACGTGGACGCAGCCGGGTATTTGCTTCCATTTATTGGAATGGTCCTCAGGGAACTGTTTTAGATAGCCACTTTGAAGAAAAAAAATTTTTTTAATTCGAAGAATATTTATTGAGTAAACAATGCGCCAGACACTCTGTTAGGAGCTCAGGTGAGAGACCCCCTCACAGCACAGTGGGAGAGACAAACACAAGACACAAAAGACGACCGAAGGTTGCTCCAGAGCGAGATACAGCACAACCACCGTCGAGTGTGCAGAAACAGCTGTCCAGCCTCCAGGAGCGGCACAAGCTGGCTTTCCAACACAGCCGATATTAATAATTCAAATCATAAACACAAATAAAGTCGCACTAAAGACAAAGGTAATGGCTACTCAAACCTAATCATTTTACGCTCCGTGCCCTTAAGAGAGGCGCGGCTGCCTTCCCTGCAGGGTGAGGCTATACTACAGGTCGTATACAGTGCTGGGCGCAGCTGCCCAACTCCACGTCGGGGACACGATGCTGGCCGCTCGAAGGCGGCAAGACCCGGATCGTAGAAGTCGGTGGACACCACCAACGGCTGATAAACGCGGGCCAGCTCACCAAAGGGTCAGTGTGCTGACGGACACACCACCACGCTGCCACAGGATGCACCACTGAGAGTGGGCGGGCGGAGCTGCCTGCTCGGAACCACACCCCCCGGCTGATTCCTCGTCTCAGCGTCACTGTCGGTGTCAGGGCTCCACACACAATGCAGCCATATACCCCTTCTGCAAACACAGACCCCAGGGTCTGTGTCGCCCAGGCACAGAGTGCCCAGTGGTTCTCAGACGCCCACAGGACAGTCGGAGGCTCGCAATCTCCCCCTGCCTTGCTGACCAACTTTCTTCCTCGTCGCTCGCCTGTGCCCAGGCGCTCTGCTACTCCGGGTCACCCTCGGCACAGCAGCAGGCAAAATCACAACTCTAAGATGGCCTCAAGACTCCTGTCCCTGTTTTGGAGAGACTTGCACGAGACTGGAGTCCTCCTGAGCCCTGCCTGGACTCTGGACTCACAGAAACTTCGAGACAGTGAACAGCCGTGGGGTTTTGCTTTGTTTTTTTTTTTTTTTGGTCTTTTAAAAGATTTATTTATTTATTTGCAAGGCAGAGTATTAAAGAGAGAAGAGAGGGAAGAGAGAGGGGAGAGGGGAGAGGGAGGGGGGAGAGAGAGAGAGAGAGAGAGAGAGAGAGAGATCTTCCGTCTGCTCTGGTTCACTCCCCAAATGGTGGCAAAGGCCAGGTTGAGCCAGGCGGAAGCCAGGAGCCTGGAACTCCATCTGGGTCTCCCACAGGGGTGGCCGGGGCACAAGCACTTGGACCATTTGCTGCTGCTTTCTCAGGCTCATTAGCAGGGAGCTGGGTGGGAAGCGGAGCAGTTGGGACTGCTCATATGGGATGCCGGTGCCACAGGCTGTGGCATGCAACAATGCCAGCCCCTAAATCGTTTTTTTTTTTTTTTTTAAGATGCTAAGTCTGTGGTGATTTGCTGCTGAGAAGGAGAAAACTTGTTAGCCGCCTCCCTCCCTGACCGAAGTCCCTCCATGGCCCCCGTTTCCCTCACGCTGTCGCCTCCTTCCAGGATGCCTCCTCTTGTCCCCCTACAAAGTCCGAATCACGCCTTCCTACAGACCTCAGCTCTCTCCAGAGGGCTCCGGGGGTTTCTCCAGGCCCCGTGAGCTTTTGCCTTTTTGACTTTCTGCAACCCTTTCAATGTGAATTCCACTCTTCGGTCCTAAACCACAGTGTGCGCAGCGCCAGCACGTTGCTCTGGTTTCTAGAAGCTTGGGTTCTACCACCACACCACACCGCCGCCCCCACCCCAACCGTGGGTTTTATTCTGCTGCATCTTTAAATATGGAATGTCAGGTACCCACAAGAAACCAGACGAGTCATTAGAAATACCTATCTTTCTCTAGTCTGTGTGCCCGTTGTTTAACATCGTTCTGAAAGTGCAGTATTACGAAAGATTACGGGACAGTTCCTGACCAGTGTGTGAGCTTGTAGAAGGAGCACGTGTACATGCGAATGCTTTTCCTTCCACACGCCATCCTTGGCTCAAAACCAAAACTGATCACAGCCGCCCTGGCTTCTCCTTCATCTTTTTTTATTTAAAAAAGATTTATTTATTCATGATTTTTGAAAGGCAGAGTGACAGAGAGAGAGAGAGAAGGAGGGACAGAGGCCTTCCATCCACTGGCTCACTTTCCAAATGGCTGTAGGAGCCAGGACCAGGCCGGGCTGGTCTCCCACATGGGTGGCAGGGGCTCAAGCACTTGGCCTGCCACCTGCCGTCTTCCCAGATGGGTCAGCAGGAAGCTGGATCTGAAGCAGAGCGGCAAGGCTTCAAACTGGTGCTGCGATATGGGACGGCAGCACCGTCAGGCCACGGCTTCACCAGCTCACCACAGCCGGCCCCTGCCCTCACCTTCTCCGCCTCCTTCCCTGCCTCCGCTGTGTTTCCTTTGGCCCCTTCACCCCTCTGCCCTCAATATGCACCCGCCTTTCCTCCTCTTTCCCCCACAGCCCACTTTTCCTGCCACTTGATTTCCCTCTACTCTTCTGCCTCTCAGTTTATCCTCTACAATTCCCAGTCAATACGAACATGAATTACATGGGATTCTCTTCCACATACGAGGCGCCTGGACTACAGCAGTATCTGGCTAGTCTCTACTCAACCACACAGAATACAGTTCTCTCCAACTTTTTAAATTTCCCACTAAAGCAATCACTTAAAAATTGGTCAAAACCATTAAAACAACAAAGAAAGCAGGAACATTCATTTTTTCCACTGAACAAGTCAGAATGACTGGAATGAGGTCATTTCAAGGACTCAAGGAAGGCTGAAGACAAGACCAGCGTCAAGCATTCCAGACTCGGGCGCCACACATGCAGCTAGAGCCACACTTCTTCGAAGCAAGAGCCAGGAGAACCTCTTATCTTACAACACACTCACTGTCCGATAAATGAAGGAACCAAGGCCCACAAAGGGGTCAGCTCATGTGTCCAGCTAGTTACTGGCAGAGTTGGGTCTAGAGTTAAATGTCCAAGTTTCCAGTACAAAATGCCCAACTCTCGGTCACCCTGTGTGCAGCGAGTTGCAGGCGGCTGCAGCAGAGTGAAAGAATAATCAAGACAAACAGGGCAAGAGGAAATTCATGAAGGCGAACTTACTAGAGCCACTGAGCTTGAAACGTCACGTTTGCATACGCGTAATCCCATTTAAGAACATAGTTCTGATTGGCAGCATCAACTTCTATATTTTCCGGTGGGGGCAGTTTATTTTCAGCTAGAAGTCAAAAGAATGTGTTCAAAAAGTATACACTGTTACCCTTGTGAGATGGTATATGGTAACAATTCTACAGTAGGGGATGCTATATGGCAACCATTCCTAACTGCGCCGGCAAGAAGGTTAAAGGCAAGTGTACACTTAATCACTATGGTAACCATGTTCACACAGTGTAATGCGAAGGAGCTCCATGGGTACTGATTCAGAAATATACCCTCGACAGACTGGATTAAACAAACAAGTCATAAGTATATCTAGCAGGATCCTCTTTTTTTAATTTAAACACCAAAATTCTGTGTGTCTGTGTATGTTTATATAAGCCCTGGGAAAAAAGTATGAAAGCTGATATACAAACTGCTAGCAATGTTTACTTCTGTCTGCTGAAGAGAAGTGGAGAAGAAACTGCATTTTAAAGCCTCTGTATATTCGATTTTTAAAGTAAAACACTGAACTCACAGTTAACATAATAAATCCCATTCCTACTCCTGGCCTTAATTACTGGAAAGTGGGCACTGACATCATGATGCTTGCATATTTTAACACTGCACTTATAAAGGCAAGCTCTCTGGAAGACGCTCCATTCTACGAGCAAGTATCTCCCCCCTTTGTGGGTCCTGTACAAATAAAACCAACTTCTGCCATTACAAAACCTCGGACCTTTAAGTAGAATTAACTTTCACTGCTATTTATTTGAGACCAAAAAAAAACTCATAACTTTTTTGCTTATGTAAATGATAAATAATTACCTTGTTTTAATATCTGTTAACCCATCATATACATTTCAGCAATTAGGAGGAAAATGCCAAAACTCCAATACGGCCCCTGTAACACGCACAGTCATGAACCTGACCCGAGGCCCCTCCTCACCTGTGGTATTTACACAGTGCACGGCACTGTAGACGCCGACCTTCTTCTGCAGAGGGAGTTCCGCTCTGACTTTCAGACAGTAAGTAGTCTCCGGCGAGAGCTTATAAATCATATCTCTGGGATAAACTGTTTCTGTCCTTTCCTAGAATTAAAAAAAGAGAAGTCCAATGTCAGAGGTAAATTACCTCATTTTCCTTTCATACCAACAAAGGTGAAGATAATGCTTACTTCTGTCCTTGCAGAGTTTTCCCAGATAACTACGCTGTATATAAACCTTGATCTATCCATGGACCACATCTGTTTTCCAGGAGGAGAAATGTTTATTTTGACTGCTTTATCTTCAGCTTCCAAGTGCACTTCTGGAGGACCAATTTGAGCTGTAAAAGTGCACACAATTCCAGTGTAACTCTGTTACTGCAATGCCGACACATCCGCTCAACAAGTACATCTGAGTGCTTCCTAAGTGCCCGGCCTAATCAAACAGAACAATGCTCAGGAAGCTGACCAAAAGCCAGCCCCCACCCTCACACAGATACATACAATCACGTGTGCTGTCAAGAAAAATGCAGACCTCTGTGGGAACGCACTCACCATTGTTAAGAGATAATGTAAAAAGAGAGGCAGGCAGGCAGGCGGGCAGTAACAGGATGGGAACGGCTGGGAGTGGCTGGAAACGGGAGCAGAGGTGCAGCTGAGACCTGCTGGCGGGAGGACCTCTGCAGCTACAGCAGAGCCTGGCAAGTCGCTGCAGGGGGGCCCAGAGGAGAGCCAGGGTACGGCTTACACTGTGGAAGCATCTCCCTGGCAAACGCAGGAGGAAGCACGAACACGGAAAAAAACAAGTGAAAGATGGGAGTGGCTTGGTGTGAGGTTGGTAGCGGAGTGCCTGAGAAAGAATCAGATACTCTGAAAGGGAAATGGACAGAATTTGACGGGAGACAGGACGTAGGACGCAGAAGAAGAGGTGGCCTGACCGAAAAACCAAGCAGTGTCCGTACTGAGCCCAAAACAATTGCAGGAAGAGCAGGACTAAAGGAGGAAAATCAAAAGCTTTATCTGATCTTTCAAAATCTGGAATGAGTTTTATCAGCTAAGCTGAGATGTGGAAGGGAAATAGTGATGTATGTCTATAGTTCAGGGGCCGGAACTAGGGTTTTTAGGGTCAAGGGCAAAGTGATGGCTGGGAAAGGCTCAAGACCACCAGAGGAGTGGGAACAGAGTTCCAACATCTAAAAGTTTGGGAGGTGAGGAGAAACTGCATGGAAGCAACTGAAGAACAGGGAAAGAACCAGGAGACGCAGGGCCTTCGGGACACGGGGCAGGAAGTGCTTCCACCAGTCGGAGCCAGAGGCAGGCAGGCTGGGGAGTCCCGGGGCACAGAGACGCTGACCCCGAGAAGAGCAGTTCTACCGCAGGGATGAGGAATGAAGCTGGGGAGGGCAGAGGAGGAAACGGGTGGGGTGGGGGAGCAGCACAGGAAGGGAGAATTCTTTTCTGAATCTTGGTAAAAGTTCAGTGCTTCTCAAACTTTTTAGTCTCAGAATCCCATTATGCTTTTTTTTTAAAAAAATTTGTTTATTTGAAAGATACAGTTAGTGAGTAGGAAGGGAGGAAAAGAGGGGGAAAAAAAGAGAGGGAGAGAAAAGGAGAGAGGTAGAGGGGGAGGGAGACACAGACACTCACACCAAGACACACACTCACACACACAAAGGAGAGAGAGAGATTCATCTTCCACCTGCTGGTTCACTTTTTTTTTTTTTTTTTTGGACAGGCAGAGTTAGACAGTGAGAGAGAGAGAGAGACAGAGAGAAAGGTCTTCCTTCTGTTGGTTCACCCCCCAGATGGCTGCTACGGCCGGCGCACTGCGCTGATCAGATGGCAGGAGCCAGGTGCTTCTCCTGGTCTCCCATGGGGTGCAAGGCCCAAGCACTTGGGCCATCCTCCACTGCACTCCCTGGCCACAGCAGAGAGCTGGCCTGGAAGAGGGGCAACCGGGACAGAATCCGGCGCCCCGACCAGGACTAGCACCCGGTGTGCCAGCACCGCAGGCGGAGGATTAGCCTAGTGAGCCGCGGCGCCGGCCTGGTTCACTTTTCAAATGGCTACAACAGCCACGTCTGGGTAAGGCTGAAGCCAAGAACCAAGAATTCCATCCAGTGCTCCCATGTGGGTGACAGGGGCCCAAGCACTTGGGTCACCTTCTGTTGCCTTCTCAGGACATTAGCAGGGAGCTGCATCTGAAGCAGAGCAGCCAGGCCTCGAACCGGCACACAGAGAGGATGCCGGGCTTTGCAGGCAATGGATTGACCCACTGCTCCATGTGCCAGTCTCCGCTTCACACTTTAAAAAAATTACTGAGGCTCCCAAAGAACTTTTGTTCACATGGGTGTGTTTTCTGATATTTAGCATGTTAAACATTAAAATTCAGAATATTTATGAATTCATTAAAAATACCAATGATAAACCCATTACAACACAGCAAACGTTTGTTATTGAAAATGTAGTTTCCAAAGCAACAAAAAATCTAGTGAGACAAGTGGTACTGTTTTGTATTTTTTAAAAATCTATTTGGGGGGGTGGTGCTGTGGCATAGCGGGTAAAGCCTCTGTCTGCAGTGCCGGCATCCCACATGCATGCCAGTTCAATTCCCGACTGTTCCACTTCCAATCCAGTTCTCTGCTATGGCCTGGGAAGACAGCATAAGATCAGGCAAGTCTTGGGCCCCTGCACCTGCGTGGGAGACCTGGAAGAAGCTCCTGATTCCTGGTTTTGGATCAGCCTAACTCTGACTGTTGTGGCCATTTGGGGAGTGAAACAGTGGATGGAAGATTTCTCTCTCTCTCTCTCTCTCTCTCTCTCTGTCTCTCTGTAACCCTGCCTTTCAATCAACTGCCCATCACACATTAAACAGCCACCTTTCAACAACACCACTGCAGATGCAAGAGGGAATAAAACTAAAACAAACAACTATTAAAATAATCATGGAAACACTTTTGACACCCTGAAAGGGTCTTGGGGACCATGCTTTGAGAACCACTACTATAGAGAAGGCATCTAAATGGCACCACAGCTGGAGGGAGCTACAGATTTAAGGAAATCTTTGCTCATGTATTATGCGATGAACAGGCTTAGAAGGGGAATTGGTCCGGCGACAGTCACTAAAGAATATCATGTAATTCAGCCAGCAATTTTTTCTTACCTTTTAGAAATGGTATAAATGAGTCAACAATATACCACGCAGAAGTGCTGTTTCCTCTTTCTGCTCTTATCCGCAACGTAATTTCATCAAGAACATTTAACTTGAGAAAAGAAAAGGTGCATTCGGTATCAGCAACATACTGACACCCAGGTAACTGTATCCAGTTATTCATCTCAGACCTTTAATGTGAAAAAGGCAAATAACTGCATGAGCAAATGTATAAATGCACGACTGTCAAAGAAATTTATTTTCTAATATAAAGCTCATTTAAGCAGTTACCTCTTCTACTTGAGCTAATGTCCTGCTAACACTTAGTTTACATGCTTCCATACTCTTTCAGTTATTCGTAAAATGGAGTGATTCAGACACACAGTATCCCTACCCCCTCAAAATTTATTATTTATTTGAAACGAAGAGCTATGAAGAGAGAAAGATCTTCCATCTGCTGGCTACCAGGGCCAGGCCAAAGCCAGGAGCCAGGAGCCAGGAGCTTCATCCAGATCTCCCATGTGGATGGCAGGGGCCCAAGCACGTGGGCCATTTTCCACTGCTTTCCTAGGCCATTAGCAGTGAGCTGGACTGGAAGTGGAGCAGGTGGGACTGGACCTGGTGCCCACATGGGATGCAGTGTCACAGGCCACAGCTTAACCCACTACACTACAATGGCAGCCCCACAGAGTTAAGTTTTTAATATAGCTCTGCCAATAATTTTGTAGATGGCTCCAAGAGAATTTCAAAGAAGCAGATGACCCATAAGGCAAAGGTAACTTTAGCGTTGGCTTTGTTAAAATAGTTGTGTGACTTCCAGCAAACTGTTTTTGTGTTTCTGGGGCTTGCCTTCCTTACTGAAATTCTGAATACTGTACCTGATGATCCCCTTTTGACCTCCTCCTGGAAAAGCCCACCTGTCCTAACCAACCTCAGATTTACAGTGGTCTCAGGGTTTCCAAACCAAACCACCCCAGCTGCTTCCCGGGCTCTGTGATTCCGTCACTCACACCACCAGAAAAAACAAACCGAAACTGAAAATCATAATACATTCCTCAATGTGGAAATGGTTAAATCAAAAAAGTCTAAGTGGCTGATATCAGATTCCTCTTTTTTGAAAAGGGGTAAGCAGATGAGAATTCAAGGCTGGCGCGGAACATTCAAGCAGGCAGCACCTGAGGAGAAGCGGAGGTCTGAGCCAGGGACAGGGGACAGAACTGCGTCTTGCAGATTTCAACTTGTCTGGGTTAAGCCCACCGACCTTAAGCCAGCCACAGACGCCATCCTCTAAGAAGGGCTTTTTTTCTTTAAATCTAGTTCTATCACTAGCTGCATTAAAACAAATATTGTTAAGCACTAGAAGCCAGGGACAAGATCTAAATAAACTTTGTGCCGATCCAAGTCTACAATATCTTTCAAAAAGGAAACATTAAAAAATATTACTATGTTGGGGCCGGCACCATGGCGCACTAGGTTAATCCTCCGCCTGTGGCGCCAGCATCCCATATGGGCGCCAGGTTCTAGTCCCCGTTGCTCCTCTTCCAGTCCAGCTCTCTGCTGTGGCCTGGGAGGGCAGTGGAGGATGGCCCAAGTGCTTGAGCCCTGCACCTGCATCGGAGACCAGGAGGAAGCACCTGGCTCCTGGCTCTGGAGCGCCGGCCATAGCAGCCACTTGGGGAGTGAGCCAACGGAAGGAAGACCTTTCTCTCTGTCTCACTGTCTGTAACTGTACCTGTCAAATAAAAAAAAAAAAAGAAAACAAGTATTACTATAAATAGACATAGCACATGGAATACTTCATTCCTGGTCAGTTTCCCCTGCTCTTTACCTGCCTGAGGTCTAAGATTCTACCTGGCACTGAAAATACTTTAACTTCCTCCCTTTCCCTCTAGTTTCTTAAAAAAAAAAAAACAAAACAAACAAACAAAAAAAACCCTAACTCTGATCATGGACAATAATTAAGATCAGAACAAGATATACTTTGAAATACAATGTAGTATTCATTTTGTAAAACCAGTTTTACATGATGAGCTCATGTCATTTAAGCACTCGGAGGAGGGTCAGGCGTGACAGGACTCACCAATGGTCAATGGTTGAATGGGAGAGTGAATGCTACTTAGGTGTGATGATAGCTCTTAGATACAAGTTATAAACACTCATGTTTTACATGGCCTATGTTCTTTAGGCACTGCAATTATAATTGCTAATTTATTCATCTGTGTATCCCTACCAGTGATGTATGTCCTAAGTTCTGAGAGATAGTGTATTAAAAAAGATATTAAGGGGCTGGCCCTGTCTGCGGTGCTGGCACCCCATATGGGCACCAGTTTGAGTCCTGGCTGCTCCACTTCCGATCCAGCTCTCTGCTATAGCCTGGGAAAGCAGTAGGAGATGGTCCAAGTGCTTGGGCCCCTGCACCCACGTGGGAGACACGGAGGAAGCTCCTGGCTCCTGGCTTCAGCCTGGCCCAGTCCTGGCTGGCTCTTTGTTTTTATTATAAGGATAATTCTTAAGAGTATCTGAAATAATCCCCATATAGGTATATGTTTACAGTTGTTTAAGAAGATAATAGAAGGTGGGTGTTTGGCCCAGTAGTTAAGACACTGGACGGCCGGCGCCGCGGCTCACTAGGCTAATCCTCTGCCTTGCGGCGCCGGCACACCGGGTTCTAGTCCCGGTCGGGGCGCCAGATTCTGTCCCGGTGGCCCCTCTTCCAGGCCAGCTCTCTGCTGTGGCCAGGGAGTGCAGTGGAGGATGGCCCGAGTGCTTGGGCCCTGCATCCCATGGGAGACCAGGAGAAGCACCTGGCTCCTGCCATCGGATCAGTGCGGTGCGCCGACCATGGCAGCCATTGGAGGGTGAACCAACGGTAAAGGAAGACCTTTCTCTCTGTCTCTCTCACTGTCCACTCTGCCTGTCAAAAAACAAAACAAAACAAAACAAAACAAAAAAAAAACACACTGGTTGGGAGGCCTGCATCCCATATTGGGGTGTCTGGGTTTGGGTCCTGCCTCCCCTCCTGACTCCAGCTTTCCACTAACGCAGACCCTGGGAGACAACAGTGGTGGCTCAAGCAATTGGTTTCCTGCTGCCTACCCAGGCGGGAGACCTGGATGGTGTTCTTGGCTCCTGGTTCGGCTCTCAGGCCAGCCCCACTGTCAGCCTCAGCTGCTGATGGCCTTTGGAGGAGGGAACCAGTGGACAGGAGCTCTGTCTGTCTCTTTGTGCCTCACAAATAAACAACAAAAATTATTTAAGAGTATCCTAAAACAAAAGAAAGAAAGAAAAAACAACAGTGGAAGATGGCCCAAGTGTTTGGGTCCCTGCCACCCATGTGGGAGATCTGGATGACGCTCCAGCTCCTGGCCTCAGCCTGGCTCAGCCCTGGCCGTTTTGGCCATCTGAGAAGTGAGCCAGCAGGTAGAAGCTTATTCTCTCGTTCTCTGCCTCTCTTTCCCTCTCTGTAACTTTGCCTTTCAGATAAATAAATCTTTTTTTTTTATAAAAGATGAATTTGACTAAGTCTCTATTTGTAGAAATGAAGTTATAAATACCATGTAAAGTAGACATAAAATTTCTCACAAAGAGAGAAACCAAATGCTTCCCAAATCTGAAAAGCAATTATAGTGACAAAACCACAAACATTATTCAGATCATTGTGGCAAATCAATGAGTAGCTACATACATCTGATAATCTGCTGAAAAAGTCACATTTGGCACAGACTCATTGCTCCTGTTCCACTTCAGGGTAAAGTTGTCATCCATGATAGAGACTTCCACATTTTGCGGAGATTCTAGGTTGTTTTCATCTGTAAAGACAGAAGGAAGATTATTACATATTTACTGCAGAAATATTTTCTAAAATTTTACTATTAATGGATACATTTAATTACAACAAAACCTTTTTTAAAGATTTATTTATTTGTGAGGCAGAAAGAGAGAGATCCTCCATCCGCTGGTTCATTCCCCAAATGGCTGTAATGGCTGGAGCAGGGCCAGTCTGAAGCCAGGAGCCAGCAGCTTCTTCAGGGTCTTCCATAAGGGTGCAGGGGCCCAAGGACTTGGGCCACCTTCTACTGCTTTCCCAGGCCATAGCAGAGAGCTGGATCAGAAGTGGAACAGCCAGGACTCGAACCGGTGCCCATATGGGCTTTACCTGCTATGCCATAGCTCCGGTCCCCCCAGCAAAGTGTATTTTTAAAGACCTTAAAAAGCCTAACAATTTCCTCTCAGTCAAGGGAGCCTAATTATATCTCTGCATCTGACAGAACTGATTAAAAGTTAAGTTTTATCATCTACAAAAAAGGCTGTCTTTCAATTGAAAAAAAAAGTCTTTGCATAAAACCAGAATTTAGGGCTGGTGCTGTGGCTCAGCAGGTTAACACCCTGGCCTGAAGTGCTGACATCCCATATGGGTGTTGGTTCCACACCCGGCTGCTCCTCTTCCGATCCAGCTCTCTGCTGTGGCCTGGGAAAGCAGTGGAGGATGGCTTAAGTCCTTGGGCCCCTGCACCCACGTGGGAGACCTGGGGGAGGCTCCTGGCTCCTGCCTTCAGATTGGCACAGCTCTGCAACGGCCAATTGGGGAGTGAACCAGCAGATGGAAGACCTCTCTCTCTCTGCCTCTCCTCTCTCTGTGTAACTCTGACTTTCAAATAAATAAATAAAATCTAAAAAAAAGAACAAAAACAAAAACAAAAACAACAAAAAAACCAACCAGACTTTTCCTTTGGCCTCAGCATGTTACTGACATACAACTGTTCAACATCCCCAGTTTGGTCTCACGGTCTGTCTGGAGAAGAGGTGGTTCCTATGCCCTGACACACAGCTGGCCAGATGTGACTTCAAAGTTGACAGCTGCTCGTAGAACTAACGGGAGCATGAACCTCATGTCAGCCACACCCTTCACGAGCACGGAAAAGGCCTGGACTGCGGGGCAGGTCAAGTTTGAGCTGCTTATGTTTACGAAGTTCCATCTAGGGGTCTCCCTGCATCGTTACTCCCCCTACACAAATCTCCCAGCAGCTGGGTCGCCTCCCTCCTGGGTTTTCCTCTGTGGCCCTCTGGGCTGCAATGCGCTTCCCTCTGACCACTCAGATCCTCCCAAGAGCCGCTCAAACCTGAGCCCCCGGAGAAAACTGTCCAAGCACCAGACTCATGCTGACTTACTGTTCTCTTACACTTGGCACACTTTAATCTGTATCACTCAATTTCACACTCAGTAGACGCACTAAGTTCTCAAATCCTTTTTAATGTTTGAAAACTTGGCAAATACATCTAATACTTACATTTTAACCATTTTTGAGCATCTGGAGCCCTGTCACTACCTACATACACTCACAGCAATGGTGTAGCCATCACATTACCCATCTCTACAACTCCTTTCACCTTGTAAAAGTGAAACTCTACATGAGTGGCACTCACACAGTGTTAGTCTTCTTGTGACTGACTGAAGTTGCTTGTCCCACTCGCACTGTTTACCACATTACGGCCAATGCCTCCCTCTCTAAGGCGGAGCAGTACCCCAGTATGTATCCGTCCCACTGCTGGTCAATGAACACCAGCTATTGCCACCCAGGGACTTCTATCATTTGCTTCTACATTTCAGCTATTGTGGAAAATGCTGCCATGGATACGGGTGTACAAATATCTCTCTGAGACAGTTTTTGTCCTTTTGGGTACATACGCAAAAGCGGAGTTGCTGGATCACATGGGACCTAAATTTCCTGAGGAATAGCCACGCTGCTTTCTACGGCGTCTATGCCATCCTCTGCTCCCTACACCAGGGCACAAGGATTCCTATTTGTCCACGTCCTTGCCAACACTTGTTATTGTTTTACAGTCGCCATCCAGTGGGTGTGTGGTGGCATCTCACTGTAGCTTTGATTTCTGGTTCTATAATGATTAGTGACCTCAAGCATCTTTTCATGTGTTTCTTGGTCATCCGTGAATCTTCTGTAAAGAAATGTCTATTCAAATTCTTTGTCCGTTTTTGAATCTGGCTGTTTTGTTTCTGCTGGGTTTTAAAAGTTCTCTGTGTATTCTGGAGATGAATTCAAATATTCCCCCCTCTGGTGGAGATAAGGGTTTCCTCTTCTATCTAGTTGTTCCATTCATTTTTGAGAGGGAGTATTGAGTCTCCACCTATAATTGTAGAACCATTTTCCCCATTAATTTTGTCAGCTTTTGTTGCATATATTATGAAGGTCTGTCATGAGGTGCATAGATGTTTATGATTGTTATATGTTCTTGGTGAATTGAAGCTTTTGTTAATAATGTAACCTTATAAAATCTAAGTCTGTTTTGTCTGATATTAATATAGCCACCCCTGTTGTTTTTTGGCTACTAGTTGCAGAGTATCTTTTTCAATCTTTTACTTACTTCAGATCCAATCTCTCGTGGACAGAAAATAGTTAGGTCAGGTGTTTTTATCCACTCTGCCATTCTCTGTCTTTTGACTGGCAAGTTTATTTCAATTTAATTATTGATGAGGGCTTTACTTCTGTCAGTTTGTTTTGTTTTCTATATGCTTTACAGCTTTGTCCCTAAGCTCCTGCATTACTGTCTTGTATTTTGTTGACTTTCTTTTGGCAGTGAAATGTTTGAATGTCTTTCCCAATTCTGCTGTGTACATCCTAGTTATCTCCTTTGTGGGATTACATTTAATACCTAAAGTTATGATGCTCCGATCCAGTTACATCAGCGTAATGTCAACAACACTCACAGGCTCTGCTCCTCCACAACCATCCGCTTCTTTCCATTGTTACTGTCACAGTATTTTATCTTTATACATTGTGTGCCTCTAAGCATAATTAAATGCACTAGTCTTTTAAATTACATAGAAAACAGAATGTGGAGTTACAAACTGTTGTCACAGTACCAGTTTTTATACTTCTCCCTGCACTCATGCTTACTGAGATCTTCATTTCGTCCCAGAGCTCCCAGTGGCCTTTCACTTCCAGGACTCCTTGCAGCATCCCTGCAGGGCAGGTGCGGTGCTGTGGAACTTCTTCTTTAATCTGGGAATACTTTCCTTTCTCCCTCATTTTTGAAGAACATGTTGCTAGACACAGGACTCTTGGCTAATTTTTTTTTTAAACACTTTGAATATCTAGGCTTATGACTTCTGGGCTCGAAAGTTTTGAATAAAAAAACCTGTTGATGACCTCACTGAGGATTCTTTGTATGTAACAAGTTGCTTCTCTCCCTGTTTCTGGGATTCTTTTTACTTCAAAATCAAGTGTGATGAGAATGTGTCTTGGTGTGCGACTCTAAGTGCATGTACTTGGAGCTCCTTGAGCTCGGATGTTTCTATTCATGTCTTTCTTCAAATCGGCAAAGTTTTCAGCCAGTATTTTTCAGGTATTCTCTTGTCCCTCTTTTTCTCTTTCACAGCACGTCAGTCTGTGCAATGGTATCTTTCCTGGTCCTTTAGACTGTCACTTTTCTTCAGTCTTTTTTGTTTCTCAGGCTGGATAATTTTCATTGTCAGAAAAATTCTGAATCCCTCTTGTGAATTTTTCATTTCAGTTGTAACTTTTCAGCTCCAGAATTTTTCTGTTTCCTATCTTTACTGATAATTCATTTTTTGTTTATATACTGTTTTCCTGATTTTTCTCTGCTTTCTTTAGTTCTCTGGGTATCTTTTTTTTTTTTTTTTAAAGATTTATTTATTTACTTGGAAGTCAGAGAGTTAGAGAGAGAGGCAGAGGCAGAGATAGAGAGAGGTCTTCCATCTGCTGGTTCATTCCCCAGATGGCCACAACAAGCTGTGCCAATCCTAACCCAAGAGCCAGGAGCTTCCTCTGGGTCTCCCACGCGGGTGCAGGGGCCCAAACACTTGGGCCATCTTCTACTGCTTTCCCAGGCCATAGCAGAGAGCTGGATTGGAAGTGGAACTGTTGGAACTTGAACTGGCACCCATATGGGATGCTGGCACTGCAGGCAGTGGCTTCATTCACTACCCCACAGCACGCGCGCACGTGCACACACACACATACACACACACTCCCTTTAAATTTTGCTTATTTATGTGAAAAGCAGAATGACAGAGGAGGAGAGACAGAGAAAGCTCTTCCATCCACCGGTTCACTCCCTGGTTGCCTACAAGAGCTGGGGCCGGGCAGGGCCAGGCCACAGCTAGGAGCCAGGGACTCCATCTGGGTCTCCCACGTGGGTGGCAGGAACTTGGCTACGTGAGCCATCGTCTTGCTGTCTCCAAGGTGTGTTAGCCGGAAGCTAGGACAGAGAGCAGAGCAGCCAGGGCTTGGACAAGGCACTCTTATATGGGACGTGGAAGTCCCCAGCGGCAGCTCAACGTCCTGTATCACCACGCTCGCCCCTGCCAGGCGTCTTTAAGACAACTGCTCTGAAGTCTCTCTAGTAGATGAGTCACCAGGTCTTTTTCAGGGTGATTTTTTTTCTTTCAGTGGGCCTTACTTCCTGTTTTCTTTGTGTGCCTTATGATGTTTTGCTGAAAACTGACAATTTGACTCTAACAATGCAGTACTCTAGAAATCAGTTTCTCCCTCTTCCCCAGAGTTTGCTGGATTTTTGTTATTATTATTTAAAAACAAATCACTGTCTCGATGCCAAGTATAAACTTTAAGTCTTTCCTGAGCCGTGCCCTGAGTATGCACAATTACCTTCTAAGGTTCCCCATATAAGCAGCGGCTTTTGGACGTCCTAGTCTGAACCTTCTCTGGCTCCCGAAAACGAAAAAGGAGAAAAATGAAGGGACAGGGCAGAGGGGGCAGAAAGGCTGCCAGCCCTTTTAACCTCCTAGAAGACACCTGGTAGGTGGGGAGAGCTTGAACAGCGGGAGAGGGGGCACCAACGACGGCCACTCATCTCCTTGTGTCCCTGTGGTCACACGCAGCAGCAACTACCAGAGCGCAGAGCCCAGACACTCCGATGGCACTACTCTCTGTCTCATGTCTGAATTCCTTCTTGCGCTAAGAACCTCTATTCCACACCTCTCCACAAAGACGGGCAAAAGAGGGACATTTGAGAAAACGTTTTCTGGGAAAAAAAAAAAATAAATAAAATTAAGGAGGCACTGATTAGGTCTCCCTACCCCTGGTGTTTTGTTTCCCACTCCAATTCATTGAATCTTCATCCCTGAACAGACTACACATCCTTATCCCTCTTTTCTAACGTGACTTCCACCCTGCAGGGATGCTGTTGGTCACAACCTGCACCACCTTAGACAAAACCATGAGAGCTAAAGCAGCTGGCATTGCTGTCCTTGGTACACATACAGGAACTACCTGATAAGCAGAGCCATGAAGAGGTCTGTGGAGTGCCGTGTGCAGGAGTGTTTAATACTTGGAATGTGTTCACAGCCCTTCACGCTCCTTGGGGAAAATGAAGCCCACTCTGGCTGGCAGAGAGCCGAGCGTCTGAGTGCGCACATCCGTCCCCTCCCTGCGGCTGCACAGGGCGCCCTCAACCACACTTCCCCACCAGGCTGCACTTCCTCCAGTGTTGGATCTGTCCACTTCTTTCTTCTGTCTTTGGCCACCCCTCACCTTTGGTGGTCAATTGTCTTATTTCTGACTGGATTTTCCTGGAACACATCCTGGTTGTTGGAATTCATAGATTCTATGCAGCCAAAGGGCAGGAGTTGGGCTCAGAGAGATCAATCAAGATCTGATGGCCTGAGGCCAGTGCTGTGGCACAATAGGTTAATCCTCCGCCTGTGGCACTGGCATCCTACATAGGGGCCAGTTCGAGTCTGGGCTGTTCCACTTCCAATTCAGCTCTCTGCTATGGCCTGGGAAAGCAGCAAAAGATGGCCCAAGTTCTTTCAAAAATCTTTTTAAAAGATTTATTTATTTATTTGAAAGGCAGAGTTAGAGAGAGGCAGAAAGAGACAGAAAGAAGTCGTCTATCCGCTGGTTCACTCCCCAGATGGCCACAAAGGCCGGAGCTGCTCCGATCTGAACCCAGGAGCTTTTTCCTGGTCTCCCACGTGAGTGCAGGGACCCAAGGACTTGGGCCATCTTTTACTGCTTTCCCAGGCCATAGCAGAGAGCTGGATGGGAAGTGGAGCTGCTGGGACTCGAACCAGTGCCCATACCCGCTAAGCCACAGCGCCAGCCCCAATAAATAAATCTTTAAAACACACACACACACACCCAATCTGGCTGTGAGTTTGTGCACTGCCTCCTCTTGTCCTTCTCCCCTTTCCTTACTCACATGGGACCCAGCAGATGCTTAAAGTGTCTGTGGGGGGAAGAGTTTATGGCCAACTCCAAGGGGAGACTCCCAGCATGTAGTGAAGTTCTGGGTCAGCTGAGCACTGGCAGCACGTGGCCACGGCCCACCTGCACAACTGATGGACTGAACAGGGCCCTGGTAGTGACAGGGCCTCCGGCAGTGGGACACTTGGGTGACTGAGCTGCCCAACAGTGACCACCTTGACAAGTGCGACTAAGAGGGCTCAGGTACTGGTACAAGATCTGCCGATGTGCTCGATAATTAGGTCTTGGAGGGTCCTCACACATGATCTGCCCAAGAGCAGGAATGACTGCAAGAGATTCTCCAAAACACGACCTTCTACCAGGACCTAGAACAACAGCCTTGCCCAAAGGCCACCTCTGTGAGACCTGCCCGCAACCGTGTGTTCAGCCCGGGACTGCTGCTACCCAATCATCGAATCCATACATTATTCTTTCACAACAACTTACGTAACCCTCTTCATTTTGTCTTTAAAAATCTCTCACTGGGGCCAGTGCTTGGTGCAGTAGGCTAAGCTTCTGTCTGCAGTGCCGGACTCCCATGTGGGCGACGGTTCACATTCCGGCTGCTCCACTTCCGATCTAGCTCTCTGCTGTGGCCTGGGAAAGCAGGAGAGGATGGCCCAAGTGCTTGAGCACTTTACCCATGTGGGAGACCTGGAAGAAGCTCCTGGCTCCTGGCTTGGATCGGCCCAGCTCCAGCCATTGCAGCCATCTGGGGAGTGAACCAGCAGATGGAAGACCTCTCTCTCTGTCTCTCTCTCTCACTGTCTGTAACTCTACCTCTCAAATAAATAAATAAAAATCTTTGATAAAAAATCTGATGGCCTGTGAAACAGTTATAAGCATACTGTCCAGAATGTTCCAATTCTAGTAATTCTGTGCAAGATAAAGGAAATCTGATGAGGCAGAGCCCGGAATTTCCAAAGGGATGCAACCCTTCTATTGCTAAAGAATGGAGACCTGGGAGTGAGAGACATCTGGTAATTGGGAAATCAGCAAATAATTGATAGCCAGGCACTTGGAAATAGTTGTTAAACTCTACTTAGTTTCCACAGATTTTTTTTTTTAAAGATTTATTTATTTTTATTTGAAAGTCAGAGTTACACAGAGAGAGGAGAGGCAGAGAGAGAGGGAGAGAGAGAGAGAGACAGAGGTCTTCCATCTGATGGTTCACTCCCCAAATGGCTGCAACAGTTGAGCTGCACCAATTCGAAGCCAGGAGCCAGGAGCTTCTTCCAGATCTCCCACGAGGGTGCAGGAACCCAAGGACTTGGGCCATAATCTTCTACTGCTTTCCCAGGCCATAGCAGAGAGCTGGATCGAAAGTGGAGCAGCCGGGACTAGAACCAGTGCCCACATGGGATGCTGGCGCTTCAGGCCAGGGCGTTAACCCAGTGCGCCACAGCACTGGCCCCAGTTTCCACAGATTTTACTACATTACTATTAGCAATATCCTTCTAATATTTGATTTCAACTCTTCAGCACGTAAAAATGTACTAATGGGCATTTAATTCAACACAAACTCTTCTGGCTGCTTCCAGCCTTCCAGAATGACCTTGACTGAACACAGAGTTTACTAGCTTTTTACGTCTGATGTAAATCCAAAACACACATATCCATAGCAACATGAATCAAAATCTCCTCCCCTGATTGACAGTTTTCTTAGTCTAGGGTCCAAAAGTGCATTTCCCAGGTTAACAAATATGACTATGTCGTGACTTTCAATAGGCGGGGCAACGTTACAACCTGAACTTTGAATTCGTGCTTTGTTTAGATATGATTATTACTTTTTTGGGGAAAAATAATAAATTAAAAGAGATAAAAGATAGCGAGGCCCTTAACACACAAGTGGAAAATGAAGAACTCAGATTCTTAGGAAAAGTTTAGTCTGGGTGAGCCCCAAGGCTCGGAGGCCGGATTCTCAGGGTTTGATTTAGACTGGCTGTACGGCTGCTGGCACATCAGTCTCTAAGGGCGCTGGTCCACACCCGGAGGATGGCAGTGTCTACAGCGGCGTGGCAGCTCCGTGCACGAACGCCCTTACAATGCGTGGGTTAACGCCCGGCGTGAGCCCAATAAATGCTCACTGCCTACAAGTTACGCCCGAGTTCTCTAGACGAGTCCCAAATTAGCTTCTCACGGCACACACATGAAAACCCTGGGCAGCTGTTACAGCAAATGTTCCGTGCACGGAAGACCTCAAAGCTGTGACCGCGCGAGCCCTCAGACTCACGCAGGGCCGCGGCCTGGACCCAGCCCACAGGGATTCACGCAGGGCCGCGCACGGACCCAGCCCACAGGGATTCACGCAGGGCCGCGCACGGACCCAGCCCACAGACTCACGCAGGGCCGCGCACGGACCGAGCACACAGGGATTCACGCAGGGCCGCGCACGGACCCAGCCCACAGGGATTCACGCAGGGCCGCGCACGGACCCAGCCCACAGGGATTCACGCAGGGCCGCGCACGGACCCAGCCCACAGACTCACGCAGGGCCGCGCACGGACCGAGCCCACAGGGATTCACGCAGGGCCGCGCACGGACCCAGCCCACAGGGATTCACGCAGGGCCGCACACGGACCCAGCCCACAGGGATTCACGCAGGGCCGCGCACGGACCCAGCCCACAGGGATTCACGCAGGGCCGCGCACGGACCCAGCCCACAGGGATTCACGCAGGGCCGCGCACGGACCGAGCCCACAGACTCACGCAGGGCCGCGCACGGACCCAGCCCACAGGGATTCACGCAGGGCCGCGCACGGACCGAGCCCACAGACTCACGCAGGGCCGCGCACGGACCCAGCCCACAGGGATTCACGCAGGGCCGCGCACGGACCGAGCCCACAGACTCACGCAGGGCCGCGCACGGACCCAGCCCACAGACTCACGCAGGGCCGCGCACGGACCGCGCCCACAGGGATTCACGCAGGGCCGCGCACGGACCCAGCCCACAGATTCACGCAGGGCCACGGCGCGGGCCCGCACAGCTCCCTCTGCCGTCACCGCGGAGCCCCCGGACCACACCGAAACCCCCTCGCTTCTCACCAGCGGCTGCGGGCGACACCCACCAGGCCCCGGCGGCCAGCACCAGGGTCGTCGCGCCCAGGAGGGCGAGCATCGTCCGCCAGCCGCCGCCGCCCCAGTCACATCCTCAGTCACTTCCAGCAGCGCCGCGGACGGGACGGGCGGAGAGGTCCCGTAGGAAACCCGGGCGCGCGCTCCCGCTTCAGCGACCCGGGGACCGCTCCTCCGAGCGCATCGGCCCGGCAGGGAGCGCGCCCCGCCCCTCCGCGCAGGCCCCGCCCCTCCCGCCAAAGCACCGCCACACGCGCAGGCCGCGTCTCTCCCCAGCGACCGCCCCGCCCCTCCGCGCAGGCCCCGCCCCTCCCGCCAAAGCACCGCCGCGCGCGCAGGCCGTGTCTCTCCCCAGCGACCGCCCCGCCCCTCCGCGCAGGCCCCGCCCCTCCCGCCAAAGCACCGCCACGCGCGCAGGCCGCGTCTCTCCCCAGCGACCGCCCCGCCCCTCCGCGCAGGCCCCGCCCCTCCCGCCAAAGCACCGCCGCGCGCGCAGGCCGCGTCTCTCCCCAGCGACCGCCCCGCCCCTCCGCGCAGGCCCCGCACCTCCCGCCAAAGCACCGCCGCGCGCGCAGGCCGTGTCTCTCCCCAGCGACCGCCCCGCCCCTCCGCGCAGGCCCCGCCCCTCCCGCCAAAGCACCGCCGCGCGCGCAGGCCGCGTCTCTCCCCAGCGACCGCCCCGCCCCTTCGCGCAGGCCCCGCCCTCTTCTGCGAGGCCGCGGCTTCTCCCCCCCGCCCCCCTCTCCCGGCCCGGCGCTCGCGCGCGCGCGTTGCAAAGCGGCGGGCGGCGCGGTTACCCGTCAGCCCGGTTACTCCGGTTCCAGGAAATCCACGCCCCCAGGAGGCCTTGACCCTAACGGGAACTCCGCGCCTTGCTAGTGCGCCTGCGTGGACTTGGCGGCCGCCCACGGCTTCCCGCTGTGGGCGCCCCGAGGGCAGGGGCGGGGAGCCGGGCCGTGTGCTCGTGGGCCGTGCTCGCTGTCCGCGGCCAGGCTCGCCCAGTCGGCTGGGTTTGCAAATCCCGGGCGATCAAAGGAGCCAGGGGTGAGGGGTCGCTGGTCGTCGCCCGGCGGCCGGGCTCTGGGCCGACGCGGACCCGTCGGGGCCTGGGGGAGAACGGCGGCGGGCTGGCCCCGGGCCGCGGTCTCTCCAAGGTGCGCTTGACCGCCAGCCGCTGTCCGGAAACAAATAAGAGCCCTGACCCCGGCGGTTAACTTCCGGAAGTGCCTTAGCCGCGGGTCGTGCACATCATGCCCAGGGCCCCGTCCCAGAGCTGCGCCCTCGGCCTGCTGGTCGCCCCCCTCGCGTGTGACACAGGCCGGGGGGCCTCCTGAGCCCGCCCTGGCTTCTGCCTGGCGAACTGAGCATTGAAGAAGGCGCTTTTTTGCGGGAAGACCCTCCACGCCCACCCCTCTCAGTGAGGGCCGGAGCAGCTTCCGGACAGCGGGGGACCTTCCGCGACACCCTGCCGCCCGCAGGGCACGGGAAAGCCTTTTACAGTACGGGCAGAGCTGAAGCCAAGAGCCAGGAACTCAACCCAGGTTTCCCGCAGGGATGGCAAGGACCCACGTACTGGAGGCGTTAGCGCTGCCTCCCACGGTGTGCATTAGCAACCAGCCGCGTGTAGAGCTGGGACTCGAACCCAGGCACTCAGATAGCCCGTGTCTCAGCTACTAGGTCAAACACTCCTAGAAGTTATTTTTTATTTCTAATCCATAGGTATGGGGTACAGGATGATAATGTGTTTAACGTAGACACAGTGTGAACTGATGGAATCAGGGTAATTAGCGTGTCCATTGCTCCAAACATGTATCAGAGTCCTCTCCCAGCTATTTTGAAATACACAATAAATGACTGTTATTTGTCCTTGCTCTGCTGTGCTGGGTTGTGTTTCAGTAGAGTTTACTGCAAGTGTGACACCCTGTAGCAAACAGTTTATGTGCATCGCTTCACATTTTGTTTTTGAAATTATTTCAAATTTACAGAAAAGTATCAAAGATCTATGCATATTGTTAATATTTTGCCTCATTTTCGCTCTAAATATCTATACAAACTCATTATCTACTAAATGTTTAATCTGAGAGGCAGAGAGACAGGGAGAGAGATGGTGAGAGAGACAGAGCTTCCACTCGCTGGTTCAGTCTCCAAACACCCGCAATTAGCTGGTGCTGGGCCAGGTGGAAGCCAGGAGCCAGAATCTCAATCCAGGTCTCCCACGGGGGCGGCAGGGACCCAAGGACTCGAGCCAGCATCACCTGCTGCCTCCCCCGGGGTGCACAGCAGCAGGAAGCTGGAACCGAGGCCGAGCAGGAACTCAAACCCGGGCACTCCAGTGGGGGATGTGGGCGTCTTCAGCGCTGGTACCAAAGGCCCACCTCATGTCAGTAAGTTATTCTCCAGAATTTGTTCAGCTTTTTAATCTGGGGCAGTCCCCTGGCCTTTGTCTTTTATGTCACATAGGATTTTTGTTGTTGTTGGAGAAGACAGGCCAACCGTTTGATGGAATGCTAACCAGTTTGGGCTCATCTGATGGTTCCTCCTGATTAAATTCAGAGTGTGCATCCCAGGCTGGACCATTGCATACATTGTGTGCAGTGCAAGGATAGCTCACCCACCCGGAAGTGCCTGTTTTTTGGGATGGTCATTTTTTTTTTTTTTTGGACAGGCAGAGTTAGACAGTGAGAGAGAGAGAGAGAGAGAGAGACAGAGAGAAAGGTCTTCCTTCCATTGGTTCACCACCCAAATGGCAGCATGCCAGCCCGAAGCCAGGAGCCAGGTGCTTCCTCCTGGTCTCCCATGAGGGTGCAGGGCCCAAGCACTTGGGCCGTCCTCCCCTGCCTTTCCGGGCCGTAGCAGAGAGCTGGCCTGGAAGAGGAGCAACTGGGACAGAACCGGTGCCCCAACCGGGACTAGAACCCGGGGTACCGGTGCCGCAGGCAGAGGATTAGCCTAGTGAGCCGCGATGCCGGCCTGGGATAGTCATTTTGATCGCGTGTCATCACATGTCAAGGTGTTACTGATTGTCTGCTGCACAGTCACTGCTTTATCCTTTAAGGAATCCGTGGGAAGACGCTCAAATCCTGCAGATACCCTGCTCTTCAACAAGCAATTTCTTCTAGAGTAAATATCCATTGAGGATCCTTGCCTGAAACATGTTACTGTGATGTTTTTTTTTTTTTTTTTGACAGGCAGAGTGGACAGTGAGAGAGAGAGACAGAGAGAAAGGTCTTCCTTTGCCGTTGGTTCACCCTCCAATGGCCGCCGCGGCCGGCGCGCTGCGGCCTGCGCACCGCGCTGATCCGATGGCAGGAGCCAGGAGCCAGGTGCTTTTCCTGGTCTCCCATGGGGTGCAGGGCCCAAGCACCTGGGCCATCCTCCACTGCACTCCCTGGCCACAGCAGAGGGCTGGCCTGGAAGAGGGGCAACCGGGACAGAATCCGGCGCCCCGACCGGGACTAGAACCCGGTGTGCCGGCGCCGCTAGGCGGAGGATTAGCCTAGTGAGCCGCGGCGCCAGCCCTGTGATGGTTTTAAGTTGGTAACTTTTCAACCTTTTCTCCCCCATTACAAGTATCAGTTGTCCCTGTAAGAAAGAGCTTTTCTTTCCCTTTATTATCAACATGGACTCAGTCTTAGTTCACTGGTTTCTTTATTTATTAAAAACATTTTTAGGGATTGGCGCTGTGGCCTAGTAGGCTAAGCCTCTGCCTGTGTCACCAGCATCCCATACGGGCTCCAGTACTAGTTGTTGCTGCTCTTTTTCCGATCCAGCTCTCTGCTGTGGCCTGGGAAGGCAGTAGAAGATGGCCCAAGTGCTTGGGCCCCTGCACCCGCGTGGGAGACCTGGAAGAAGCTCCTGGCTCCTGGATTCAGATCAGCCCAGCTCTGGCTACTGCGGCTATTTGGGAATCAGCGGATGGAAGACCTTTTTCGCTGTCTCTCCCTGTCTCTGTAACTCTACCTCTTGAATAAATAAAGAAATAATTTAAAAATCATTTTTAAACAAGAGACTTCATTTTTACAGCAGTTTTATTTATAGAAAAGGGGAACAGGAAATACAGAGTTCTCTTATACTCTCTCATCTCAATCCTCTCAGTTTTTTTTTTTTTTTTTTTTTTTTTTTTTTTTCCTGAATGGCCACTACAGCCGGCGCTGCACCGATCCAAAGGCAGGAGCCAGGTGCTTCTCCTGGTCTCCCATGGGGTGCAGGGCCCAAGCACTTGGGCCATCCTCCACTGCACTCCTGGGCCACAGCAGAGAGCTGGCCTGGAAGAGGGGCAACCGGGACAGAATCCGGCGCTCCAACCGGGACTAGAACCCGGGGTACCGGCGCTGCAGGCAGAGGATGAGCCTAGTGAGCCACGGTGCTGGCAATCCTCTCAGTTTTTGTAAACATCTTGCATTGATGCCTACGATAGATGAACTTCTCTTGTTAAATGATCACTAACTAAAGTGCATAGTTTATACTCGAGTCATTTCTTGTGTTGTAGGGTTTAAGGATTTTCCAAATCCTTGAGGCCTGCGTCCCCTCCCCTGTACTGTGATACAGAATAGAGTCCCTGTCCGCAGCATCCCCCAGGCTCCACCCCTTTCCCTTCTTATTTATCTTAATAAATACACAACATCCCAGTTTGGTCAGTGGGAGCCAGTTCCAGCCGGCTTCTGTTCCTTTTAAAGTGCCCGCTTCGCTTTGGGGAGCCCTTCTTTGTTTTCTAACACAAAATATTCCAAGTTCATCTTACGCTTTTCTCCCCTGCCTCGAAATCAGCCATTTCTCCAAAGGGACCTGGCTTCTTTTAGTAGGGAAGATTGTTTAGAAACCAAGATCTGGGCACTACAACGTTGGAGAAACAAATTACAGTTGAGTGTTCATTTTGTCTGTCCCTTTATAGGTCACCATTAGTACGCTATTGACAAGGACCTGTTAGAAACGGCTGCGCCTTGTTGCATGCCGTATATAATTCTGTGGCAGACTTCCCACGCGGTGAAATTTAGCCCTTGTTTCTTCAAGTCTTCAGCTATATTTCCTGCTTAATCTTCCAATAGGGTAGCAGACTAAGGAGAAGGTTTTAGCCTGCCATCCTGTTGTGGCAAGAATCACAAGTGGCATGTGACTTTTTGCCTTTCCCTATTAATAAAGAGCCTCAAAAGCAACTTCTAAATATCGACACCGATTGTTGTGAAATTTGGTGAAGAACTGTGTATCACATGATGTAAAGCACTTCTGAAAAAAAATTGCAGAGGTTTGCTTTTTTTGGAGAATGTCTTCCTCAAGCTGTTGCTTGGCACCTCCTCCTTTTAGGGGGAGGTGAGTGGTTACTGACACGGGTGTGAATACATTTCACAGTTGGTGATGATTTTATTTTTTATTGACTTCTTGAGTTCCGATCGGTTTGCCACTTTTTACAATTGTAATGTATTCAAGTCAGCAATAGGAGAGCCAGTTCTGCCATTCTTTTATTTATGCATTAATAGTATTACCTTCAATTTCCAATTTATTTGCAGAAATCTTGTCAGATCCGTCTTGTGAGCAATTAGATGAGTTAAAAATAGCTACTATATCCGGGTTCTAGTCCCGGTCGGGGCGCTGGTTCTGTCCCGGTCGCTCCTCTTCCAGTCCAGCTCTCTGCTGTGGCCCAGGAGTGCAGTGGAGGATGGCCCAAGTGCTTGGGCCCTGCAACTGCATAGGAGACCAGGAGGAAGCACCTGGCTCCTGGCTTCAGATCAGCAGAGCACCGGCCGTGGTGGCCATTTGGGGGGTGAACCAACGGAAGGAAGACCTTTCTCTCTGTCTCTCTCTCTCTCTCACTGTCTAACTCTGCCTGCCAAATAAATAAATAAATAAATAAAAATAAAAAAATAGCTACTATAATCCATGAAAACACTGAACCAGGCCAGGTAGAGGGCTAGACCTAGCGACCAACTCCCACAGTGAACAAGCAGAAGTGATGCTGCACATCTCCCCTGTGGCTTCCCCCTCTGCTGTCAGGTGTGGCACACAGGACACGTGAAGCTGCTGTTGCGATACCCAGTATTGGTTCACTGGCTCAGAACAGGGTCAGAAGTGGACGAGGAACAAAGCTGGGAACTGGAAACGTAATCGGGTTTCCCTCAGGGGTGGTGTGTACCCAAGGACTTGAGCCATCATCACTGCCTCCCAGAGTCTGTGTTAGAAGGAAGCTGGAGGGGTCGGCGCTATGGCGCAGTGGGTTCGCACCCTGGCCTGAAGCACCAGCATCCCATATGGGCGCTGGTTCGAGACCCGGCTGCTCCACCTCTGATCCAGCTCTCTGCTATGGCCTGGAAGAACAGTAGAAGATGGCCCAAGTCCTTGGGCCCCTGCACCCACATGGGAGACCTGGAAGAAGCTCCTGGCTCCTGGCTTCAGATTGGTGCAGCTCCAGCCACTGGGGCCATTTGGGGAGTAAACCAGCGGATGGAAGACCTTTCTCTCTCTCCTTCTCCTCTCTCTGTGTAACTCTGACTTTCAAATAAATAAGTCTTAAAAAAAAAAAAAGAAGGAAGCTGGAGTCAGGATTTGGAGCTGGGTATCAAACCCAGGCACTTGGATATGATATGAGGCATCTTTGAAGATTGATTTATTTATTTGAAAGGCAGAGTGACAAAGAAAGTGGGGCAGGGCAGGAGGAATGGAGAGATCTTCCATTTGGTAGTTTATTCTCCAAATGGCTGCAATAGCCAGGTTATAGCAAGGCTGAAGGCAGGAACCAGGAACTCAAGTCTGAGTCTCCTACCTGGGTGGCAGGGGCCCAAGGACTTGGGCCACCTTCCATTGCTTTCCCAGGTGCATTAGCAGAGAACTGGATCTGAGGCAGGAGCAGCTGAGACACGAACCAGCACTCTAATGTAGGATGCTGGTATTGCAAGTGATGGCTTAGCCTGCCGCACCACGACCCTGAGTCAAGACGTGGGTATCCTAACTGGTCTGTTGGCTGCTGGGCCAAATGCCCACCCCAAAGATGCCTATTTTTCAGTGATGGCATGGAGGATAGCCAGGTTGCTCCAAATACCTCCGAAGCAGACAGTGGGCCTCCTGATGGAAACTATGAGTTCCGATGTTGGTACCCCAGCTCCAGCACTCTGGGACCTCGGGCAAGTTACTCAATATTCTTTCCTTGTGGGGACTGTATGAGCATGCGTCATGGTGGTTGGCTGAGGTTAAATTAACTGATTATGCAAAGCGCTTAGTGCAGTACCTGGCACTCAGTAATACTGCTGATTTTTTTCCCTCTGATTTTGTGGTTATTGCTTTTTATGCTCTAAGAAGTCTCAACGGAGATTTAACTCAGGCAGAGAAAAACCCACGGGATCACACAGTGCCCATGATCGAAACTTGAGCTTCCTACCTCAGCTGGGTTACAATTTAAAACCTGCACTTTTTCAAATCTCTGCCCCGACACGTCCCTGCTCGCTTTCGACAGCTGTTTCTCCCACCAGACTTCTACTTTCTTGAAATGACAAGAAAAAGCAACAAGTCAGGTGTCAGCTGCCCACCGCCAACACCTCACACTCCCTGCACCTGCATCCGTTCTTGTCCTCGGTTACTGGGAAGACACCTTCCTTCAGTCAAGGGATATACTCTCTCTCTCTCTCTTTTTTTTTTTTTTTTTTTTTTTTTTTTACAGGCAGAGTGGACAGTGAGAGAGAGAGACAGAGAGAAAGGTCTTCCTTTGCCGTTGGTTCACCCTCCAATGGCCACCGCGGCCAGTGCGCTGTGGCCGGCACACCGCACTGATCCGAAGCCAGGAGCCAGGTGCTTCTCCTGGTCTCCCATGGGGTGCAGGGCCCAAGCACTTGGGCCATCCTCCACTGCACTCCTGGGCCACAGTAGAGAGCTGGCCTGGAAGAGGGGCAACCGGGACAGAATCCGGCACCCCGACCAGGACTAGAACCTGGTGTGCTAGCGCCGCAAGGCAGAGGATTAGCCTGTTGAGCCACAGCGCCGGCCAAGGGATGTACTCTCCATCTGGTTCCCCGTCTCCCGGGCTGGCTTCCCTGTGATTACACTTCCCTCCTCTCCCACCACTTCGTCCTCTCTAGTTTCACCAGCGGTTGGATATGCTTGGTCCTCTCCCAGCTCACATGGCCCACTCCCTCCAGAAGCTGTCCCTTCTGCCGTTCACAGCCAAATACAGCTACGCTTGTCCCCACCCTCCTGAGGTTCCTCACTCCCGCTTGGTCCTCTGCTCACTTGGCCTGGCTTTCTGTCTTTGCCTTTTGGCTTACCCAGGTCTCACCACGCTCACAGACTAATTTCTAGGCGTCTTGGGAGGCTTTTATCTTTTATGACTTCCTTACGGCACTTGGTATCTGTCATTCCCTGGAGTCCTCTTCTCCGGGGTCCATGATTCCACACTCACCTGCCGTTCTATCTTTCACCTCCATCCCCAGTGCAGACTTGCCCCACTGCTTGTCACTGAAGAATTTTATGTCCCTCACTGCTTTGTCCTGACTACCCTTCTGTCCTCATTTCAAGGGAATCTCCCCTCGTGGTCTCTCCTCCTCCTACGAGTTCATTGTTATATTTGCAGGTGGCTTCCAAACTGGTCTCCAGCCTAGCAGTGCCTTCTGAGACCCACGTCTGTCTTGGTCACAGTAGCGCATCGCTGTTTTCTAGAGGGATCCATAGTCAAGGACTGGGCGCCCCCTTCCAGGCCAGCTTTGCTCATGAGCACATCTGCCTTGCTAGCCCTTGGCTCAGCAACCGAGGCACTTCTCTCCAATTCAATACCTACCTAGCCTTTCTTTAGGTATAAGGGGGCAGTGAGGCAATTCTCCCCCACCGATATGCCCTATACCAATCCTTGACCTTGGATCCTTGAGCCGTTCTGTGGGGGAAAGGGGAATGCTGGGGATACCCAGTGCCTCTTTTTGCTTCTCACTTGCATTGGTGCAGTGCGTGGATCAAGGCTTCATCATTGCTGTCAGTTTGGCTCCTTGTCCTAAGTACAACTGGGACATCTGATTGCTTGATGCTGTTTCGTGGACACTTTCTGTTTGAAGGGTTGTGTGTGTCTCTCTTTGGCGGAAGATAGTTATCTGATATTATTTTTGTGCTTGGGATTCATTGGGTTTCTTGGATCAGCAGGTATAGTTTCTAATATGTTTGGAAACCTTTTTGCTATTTTTTCAATTTTAGTTCTTGTCCTCTCTACTTTCATTCTACATACACATATCTTAAACTCTTTCCCGTTGTGCTTAGTGATATTTCATTTTTTCAAAAATTTTTTTTATTTATTTGAAAGCCAGAGTTCCAGAGAGAGGTAGAGACAAAGAGAGAGGTTTTCCATCTACTGGTTCACTCCCCAGATGGCCGCAATGGCTGGAGCTGTGCCAATCTGAAGCCAGGAGCCAGGAGCCTCGTCCAGGTCTTCCACGTGGGTGCAGGGACCCAAGGACTTGGGCCATCTTCCACTGCTTTCCCAAGCCACAGCAGAGAGCTGGATAGGAAGAGGAGCAGTTGGGACTAGAACTGGCACCCATATGGGATGCTGGCGCTTCAGGCCAGGGCTTTAACCCACTGCACCACAGCGCCAGCCCCAATATTTTCATTTTTTTACTTCAGTCTCTTTCCTCCTTTGTCTTTCATTTTGGATATTTTCTATTGCTGTGTTTTCAAATTCACTGCTCTTTTCTTCTTCAATATCTAGTCAGTTTTTAATCCTAGTTCAGTGTATTTTTCACTTTAGATATTGTACTTTTTATCTCTAGAAGTTTATTTTCCCTTTAAGATTTATTTATTTATTTATTTACAGAGAGAGGAAGAGACAGAGAGCAAGAACCTCCATCCTTTGCTTTACTCCCCAAATGGCCACAACAGCCAGGGCTTGGCCAGGCTGAAGCCAGGAGCCAGGCACTTCCCCCAGGTTTGCCAAGCCCTTGTGTGCCATCTTCTGCCGCCTTCCCTGGCACATTACCAGGAAGCTGGATTGAAAATAGAGCAGCCAGGTCTTGAACCAGTGTCCACACGGGAAGCCGACACTGCAGGTTTTACCATCTATGCCACAACACGAGCCTCATCATCTCTAGAAGTTTTATGTGGTCTTTTAAAAATGTAAGTTTCATGTCTCTCCTTAACACGCTCTTACATCGCTCATACTTCGTGAACATATAAAATTGTGACAGGTGACTCAAAAGTTTTAACTGTCTACAAGGTATAGCACACCTGGGTGGTTATAGACTACAGGTTATTTTGCTTGGTTGTTTTAAAAACAGGGCCTGTTCATCATAAAAATAAATATTAGTTTGTAACTGGCCCATTTCTGACTTCTGTACCTCTGTTTGCTTGATAATGGCCAAGGCCACCAGACTATGGTTTCTCCTGTCTTCTCCCGGCTGCGGCCACAGGATAACACAGGTGGCGCCAAGGTCAGTGACTCCATGCTTGACCCCAACCCGGAACAGCTGAATAATTGAATTGTTATATTTTTCAATAATGTTATGAAGAAACTGGCTGATCGGTTAACTGCTTCTTGTTTCTGTATGCCTGCATTCTGCTTGCACAAGCCTGTACGTATAATTAAATGACTGATAAAAAGTAGATTTTGCCTTTAACACCCCCCTCCCCCCCCGCCACTGAAACTTGGGCTGTCTTCTCCGGATTCGCTCTGTGAGAGGACAGTTGCCAGCTGACTAATTAATAAGACTCCTAATTTGACCTCAAAAGTCTCACTGTGTTTTTAATCTGGGTGCCCCACAACAAAATGGTGATTTTAGTAATGATTTTGTAGTCCCACTCTACTAATTCTATCTACTGTTTCTGTTGGCTTACTTTTCTTTCTATGATTTGTATTTTCTTGCCTCTTTGCATGCCTCGTAATTTTTGATTGGCTGCCAGATACTGCAAATTTTACCTTGTTGAGTGCTGATATTTCCATATTCCTATTGATTTGCTTGTGTTTCATGCTCAGATTCAGGTACTTGGAAATGGTGTGGTCCTTTCCAGCCTGCTGTTTTTTTGGTTTTTTTTTTTTAGGTGAGACCAGAGCGAGTGATGTTTAATGTAGGGATAAATTCGCCCCATTATTTAAAAAAAACCTAACTTTTTAATTTTAAAAGTTTGAGAGGCAGAGAGAGAGAGAGAGAGAGAGAGGACTCCTATGTACTGGTTCACTCGCCTGCATGCTTACAAGGGCTGGGGCTGGGCTGGACTGAGGCCAGGAGCTGAGTTTGCAATCCATGTCTCCTAGGTCAGTGGCAGGAACCCGAGTACTTGAGCCACAGTACTGCTCCCAGGGTCTGCACTGACAGGAAGCTGGAGTCAGGAGCTGGAGCTGGGGGTCCAACCCAAGCACCCCCGTGTGAGACTTAGGTATCTTAACCAGTTTGTTAACTCCTACCCCAGGCCCCGACTGCAGCCCCGTGCCCGAGGCATTATCTTCCTGAGTGCTGTGCCCAGTGCTGTATGAACTAGGAGGTTCTCTTCTAGTCCTGTCTGGGCCTGAGGGTCTGATTGGTCACTTTGCTCTTTCTGGGTGCCGCTGTGTCTGGCCTTCTACCACATGCTCTGGCCAGTGGCCAGCTGAGTGCTCCAGGCTTTCTCTCTGTGTGTAACTCTCTCCTCTCTGGGATTCCTGGCCATCTCCTCCGCCCACAGGGAACTGGGTTCCTCCTTTGTATGCTGATGCCTCAAAATTCTCTCCAGAAAGTCAGAAAACTATAGAGCTCATCACATTGGGTTCCTTTCTTTAGGGATCACTATTCTGAGCTGCCTATTTAATAGCTAAAATATGTTTAAAATATTTGGATTTTTGTTTGTTTATTAATACTTTAAGGTAGGAGGGTAAATCTGATTGGGGTTACCCGATCATAGACAGAAGTAGTTCCATCCTTGTATTGTGTATGTGTGTGTGTGTTTTAAGATTTATTTATTTACTTGAAAATCAGAGTTACACAGAGAGAGGAGAAGGAGAGAGAGACAGACAGAGAGAGAGAGACAGACAGAGAGAGAGACAGAGAGAAGTCTTCCATCCGATGATTCACTCCTCAAATGGCTACAACGGCTGGAGCTGTGCCAATCTGAAGCCAGGAGCCAGTAGCTTCCTCCGGGTCTCCCACGTGGGTGCAGGGGCCCAAGGACCTGGGCCATCTTCTACTGCTTTCCCAGGCCACAGCAGAGAGCTGGATGGGAAGTGGAGCAGCCGGGACTCGAACCGGCACCCATATGGGATGCCGGTGCTTCAGGCCAGGGCGTTAACCTGTTGTGTTTTAAATACTTTCTCCCCTCTCTTTCCTTTGTCTTACATCCTGGATTGACCCTTAATGTGTTCTCTCTAGTTTTTGTCTCTGCATTTCCCCCGACCTTGGTTCTGGGAGATCCATTTGACTTCTAAGAACATTTTTATTTCTGCACACAATGATTGTACTTCAAAAAGTGTATGCAAAAAATGGAATCAAAAGATAAGTCTATTTTGGTGTAAAACTTTGGAAACATGCAGTTTCTAAAAATGATATGCATTTTCTGTGAACCTTTGGGAAATTCCTTGTATTTATAAGTCAAAAACACAAACTGTTGCATTATTTTATGCGCATCACAAATCACACACAAAATAAAGTTTTGAAAAGGATGTCTTTTATAGACATTTTAAAAGGCACGTTAAAAAATTCGAAAATCACAAGTCTTAATATCTGTTCCCACTCTATGTTGGTGGCTACTGGAGCCGGGTGTGGTCCCGGTCTGCTGGTCACCCTTCGACTCCCCTGAAGCCCACCCATTCCCCATGCTCCGACTTGCTGCTTTCTCTCTCTCTCTCTCTCTCTCTCTCTCTCTCTCTCTCTCTCTCTTTAGTTTACCATGTTTATACAACCTGGGCTGTATACCACAAGGTGGGTAAATGGCATTATCTCCCTCGTAGGTCAGGAAGAATTTTAAGGTTAAATCTTACAGCTTAACGCTTAAATGTGAAGCTTAAAGTGCGTGGATAGATGACAGCATTTTTGCAGTGCTACTGGGGGTTGTACAGGCCCTGTAACGCACCTCTCAGGAGGACAGTGACAGCCCTAGTTTCTTCTAAGTAAAATTTCTTCGTAGAGTTTGTCAAAGATAGAAAAATATATCCTGGGAATGAAAAACAATTCAACAGTCCTTTACCTCCCAAATCAATGCTTTCTAACTAGGGCGCATCTTACTAAATATATATTTGAGAGATTGTGATATGATAGACCCAGAAGATAGACCGGTGAACAAGATAGACAAGGTGTCTGTATTAACCTGCTCAGGCTACCATAACAAAATATCACCAACTGTGTGGCTTAAACACCAGAAATTTATTTTCCCTCAGTTCTGGGAGCTGATCTCTCCAAATTCAAGGTTATGGCTCATTTCAGATCCTGGTGAGGCCTCTCAGCTTGTAGGCGACCACTCTCTCACGGTGCCCACACAAGAGGGAGGAGGGAGCTCTCTGGTGTCTCTTACAAGGGCACTAATCACTGCAGATCAGGGTCCCAGCCTTATGATCGCTTAAGCTTAATTACCTCTTACAGTGTGCGTGTGTGCGTGCGAGTGTGTATGCGTGTGTGTATGTGTGTGGAGGGGCAGGTGGCGGCACAGTTCAGTCAACCGCAGCATTCCCAGCCCCCATGAAGTCCCAGCTGTGAGCATAGACATTTACCAGGATATGGCAGGGGCGGCAGGTCATGGGAGGGAACTGGGCCACACGATCATCTTGTATTTATATTTCCGGAGTGCGGGAAGCATGCATAAGCAATACACAAAAGCAATATTCGGGGAAGCTGAAGCAGTCAACCTGTGGGGTTGAAGTGTAGAAGATGCCTTACTTACGACCATGGCAGCTGTTTCCCCTTTAGTTAAAAAAAAAAAACACTCAAAAATGATTCTTGGGCATCATAGCTGATGTCTCAGTGCAGCTGTTTCTACTTAGTTTAGCTGGTTCTGCGTTGGAGGTTCTGAAAGGTTAAAAGCTGACAATAATGGGCTTTTTGGACTTCTCGGTGCCTTTGCAAAGACCTTAGAACTGTGGGCGTGAGTCACGGGGAGGCAGTGGAAAGCCACGTGTGCCCGCCTGTCTCGGATTCATTTTGATTGTTTCAAAACTGCTCTGCAGCTTCAGGAAGAAACCAAAATAATCTAAGCAGGGGCTGGGTCCTCAGTGAGCCCTGGGACCTGGACCAGACATCGTCATCTGGACTTTCGTATGCTGATGCCATTGGTGACCAATCCATGATCCTTTGGGGCTCCTTTAGATGTCTGTGCACTGTAGCCTCCATCCTCTAAAGGCAAACACCTGCACTTCTGTTGGATGCAGGCCAGCAGTTCTTGGGAACGAATGTTCCCCTTGTACCAGCCCTTCAGCCATGAGTGATGGATGTAGGGGGACAAATACCTCAGCTCCCTCCCTCTTCAGCCCGGATAATTCCGACACACGTGCTCTATACCTCCTTGAGATTTTCCATAGGGTTAGAATTTGCTCACCAGTCTTGAGAGTTGGCGTCCTTCTTCTTCCCTTTGTTGTATTGCATCCCCTCAATTCTGATGCTGTCCCTGCGCCTCCTCCCAAAAAATGCATGCTCTTCATTTCATCTCAGCATCTCCTGTGGGGTGGATCCAATTAAGACAGATGGTGCTGGAGCTGGCGCTCTGCTGTGTTAGGTTAAGCCTCCACCTGCAGAGCGGGCATTCCATACGGGCAACAGTTTGAGTCCCGGCTGCTCCACTTCCGATCCAGCTTCCTGCTAATGTGCCTGGGACAAGCAGCGGATGATGGCCCAAGTGCTTGGGCCTTTGCTCCCACGTGGGAGACCTGGAAGAAGCTCGTGGTTTTCGGCCATCTGGGGGAGTGAACCAGTGGCTAGAAGACCTATCTTCTTGGTCTCTCCCTCTCTCTGTAAAATAAATAAATCTTAAAAAAATTGATGGTGGTGCTATGGGCCATTCTTCCATTACTTCCTTACTCCAAAAGCCCCACTCTGCTCCCCCAGGAAGATTGTTAAGAGAGTCTGGTCAAGAGTGGGCAGACCCCCGCTTCTGTGCTTTCTGTAATGTGTTGTCTGATCCAGACGTGGGCAGGAGGTGGCAGGTTTAAGCCTAAGACTGTTAAACCACAAACCCAGCAGAGCAGTTGGGAGGCAAGGTCCAGCCATCACGAGCAACCTCTTGTGTTGATTCAGGGGTTTCATATCCGGATTCATACACCACAACAGTGCATTCTCCTCCTTCCGCAAAAATAAAGCCACACTAACACAGAAACCTGCACATCCGGGACTTACCCAACAACACAGCATCCTTTAAGGCTGTTGTTCTCCAACTTTAGTGTGTAACAGAATTCCCCACGGGCCTTCTGTAGCACCTGCAGTGCTACCAGTGGGTAGGTATAGGGTGGGGCTAGAGTGTCAGCATTTCTATTAAATGCCTGGTGATGTTGCTACAGCTGCTGGTCCAGGGGACACTCTGAGAATCACTGCTTTCAAGAATTTTCAGGTTCTTCTCACCCCTTGTTTAGTGGGTGTATCTCTCACAGGCTCTGTTCCTTTCGTCAGATCTTCTGAAACATCATCCATAGTGTTCGTGTGATGGTATTGCATCTAGTAGGCGGTCAGTTTCTTACTGGTGATGGCGGGATGTTCAGAATTTTCTACTTACGTGGCATCCTCACCTGCAGTCGTCCACATGAGCAATTCTTTCACACAGTAATAAGATAAATATAATTTCCAAAACATTGAACCATCTTAATCTTACTCTTTTCAGATGTTAACACTGACTGTACCCAAATATATTGCAGATGGATCATTTCAATCAAACGTTGAAAAGCTTAGCGCCTTTCAGGACACATTTTTGCAAGCATAAATCGATTCACTTTGAAGGAAAAATTCCCACTTCTATTTTTGATGCACTGGTACAGTTTTCCAGAACAAAGAACAAGACTTCCCAAGTAACTCGTGCACTGCATAAGTTGGTAGCTGGGACAGACTTCTGTAACAGTAGGCGGACTCGCACGAGGAAAATCAGTCTGTCGATCTGTGCATTGCACATCCCATAGGAGAAGCCTCGTGAAAAGTATCTGAAGTCGGTGGCTTGAAACTCAGGCTATGTTAGAGAGCCGACAGGACAGAGGAAAGCAGTCCCAGGTGGAGACTATGGGAAGATACATACGTGGACGGCACTTAGGGGGCAGTGCCTGCCCACAGCTTCCTCGACTCTAGGCTGACAGAGGCTTACCCCAGTAAAGGAGAATTTGTATCCTGTCTTTGGGTGGGAAAGTTGGAGGCAGGAGATGAGAAGATCTTTTGTCTTTGTAAATCTCTGTTTTACTTGGAAGCAAACACAGGGAAGGCAGAGAACTCCTTTTGCATGTTCATTCAAGTTTTGGGGAGGCCTGTTCTGGCCTCCTCTCCCCCATACCTGCCATGAAGAAGAAAGACCCCCGCACGCCCTAAGCAGGAGACATCAGAGCAGAAACACAATGACACCTGGAGGGAGTTCTGGGCAGGTGCAAAGGCTGTGAGTGTGGTGTCCCTGGGATGTCCCAGGCCTAGGAAGGAGGCTGAGGAGCTGGGGTGCAGGGAAGAAGGGGTACAGTGGCACAGAGCTGGGGAGCAGGAGGTAAGGCCTCCAGGCTATGGGAAGTGCTTGGGTTTTATTCTGGGCAAGATGGGAGGCGACTGTGGGGGCTGCAGCTGAGGCATGGCAAGATTGGATTTGTCTGGCGTCTGTAGGAAGACACAGGTGCGAATAGGGTGGAGGTGGGGACCTCGGAGGTGGGGACCTCGGAGGCGGGGAAGAGACCTGTTGGGAAGCATCAGGCCAGGTGCTAGGTGAGGGGGGCTGGGTGGGAGGGAAGCAATGACAGAACAGAGAAGTGGCACAAACTGGAGTAGATTCCGAAGGTAAGGTACAGTCTTCTTTTGGGGAGAAAGAAAAGTAGGGGGTCAAGGATGGTCCCAAGATTTTGGCCATGCCCTTGCCACTCGAAGGCTTTGCTTCTTCGTGAATTTGGTGGGGCGCTTGAACGAGACAGTGTCTAAGGCTCCCTCTAGCACCAAGGGTCTGAGGGTCTAAAAGTAGCCCTGAACAATACACAGAGATGGAAATGCCAGCGAGAAGGCCGCATCTCCAAGGCACGGGCAGTATAAGCCCAGGTTCTCCGGCCCATCCTACTCTGTCACCTTACCAAACCTCAATTTACCCATCTGTAAAATGGCACCCAATTGATGCTGGCGGCGAGAAGCAAATGAGGTCACACACAGCACTGTGCCGAGCGTTCAGTAATTGCCAACTTCCTCCTTTTCTTGGGTCAAAGAAGCATCCCTAGCTAGCACCAGCTCTGGAGGCCTCTAGCAAAGGGCTCCCCAGCTAGCAGCCTGGTGGGGCTTTGTGTAATGAACCCAGTGTTTGGCATGAAGAGTTACTTAAAACTATGTCCACACACAGAATCTGCACATGAATGTGTGTATGGCAGCCGTACTCATAATTGCCACAATTTGGAGGTAACCAAGGTGTGCTTCATGGAGGTGGATGGATAAGGAAACTGTGCTAAAGGGAATGGTAGCGTGAAAAAAAAAAAAAAAAACAAGCCCTCAAGACATGAAAAGACTCGGAGGAAGCTTCTGTGCATAAGTGAATAATTTTAAGTGCTCAATCTGAAGTGTAAGTATTACTAAGATTCCAACTCGGGGACAAGGAAGAGATAAGACTGTGGAGGCGGTAGAAAGATCCGTGGCTGCCAGGGATCCAGGGGCAGAGTGAGATTAATAGATAGAGAACTGGAGGGTGTTTTATTTTTTTTATTTGACAGATAGAGTTAGACAGTGAGAGAGAGAGACAGAGAGAAAGGTCTTCCTTCTGTTGGTTCACCCCCCAAATGGCTGCTATAGCTGGCGCTGCACAGATCCAAAGCCAGGAGCCAGGTGCTTCTCCTGGTCTCCCATGAGGGTGCAGGGCCCAAGCACTTGGGCCATCCTCCACTGCCTTCCCGGGCCACAGCAGAGGGCTGGCCTGGAAGAGGAGCAACCAGGACTAGAACCTGGTGCCCACGTGGGATGCCGGCGCCGCAGGCAGAAGATTAAAAAGTGAGCCACAGCACCGGCCAAACTGGAGGGTTTTTTTTTATTATTATTATTTTTGTATTCATTTGAGGCAGGGGAAGGGTATCAGAGAGAGAGAGCCCCCCCATAGCAGCTCATTCCCTAAATGTCCACAATGAAGCTGGGAGTGGGGAAGTCACCCCAGGCCCCCTCGTGCGTGGGTGGCAGGAGCCCAGTCGCTTGAGCCACCACTGTGCCCCCAGTACCGTCAGGAAGCATGACTTATACATTTGTCCAAAGCCACAGAATAGAAACCATGAAGGGCCAACCCGGATATTAACCATGGACGCTGGGTCACAATGATGTGTCCATATAGGCCCATGAGTTGTTAATGACGGTGCCACTCCAGGAGGGGGGGAGGCCGACGGTGAGGGAGGAGCTGTAAGGGGAGGGAGGGTGTGGGAACCCTCCATCCTCCTGCTCAGTTCTGCTGTGGATCTGAAATTGCTCTTCAAAAATACCTATTTTGTTTTTTTTTAATGTGAAGCACCTTTAGGTAGAGCCTCATGGGTCCCACCACTCCCCGTGGTCTTTTTTTTTTTTTTTTTTTTTTTTTTGACAGGCAGAGTGGACAGTGAGAGAGAGAGACAGAGAGAAAGGTCTTCCTTTGCCGTTGGTTCACCCTCCAATGGCTGCCTCAGCCAGCACGCTGCGGCCAGCGCACCGCGCTGATCCGATGGCAGGAGCCAGGTGCTTCTCCTGGTCTCCCATGGGGTGCAGGGCCCAAGCACTTGGGCCATCCTCCACTGCACTCCCTGGCCACAGCAGAGAGCTGGACTGGAAGAGGGGCAACTGGGACAGAATCTGGCGCCCCGATCGGGACTAGAACCCGGTGTGCCGGCGCCGCAAGGCGGAGGATTAGCCTAGTGAGCCGTGGCGCTGGCCTCCCCATGGTCTTTTCCCGTGGGCTGACACCCCTACTCTGCGGACTAGGAAACTCCTAGGCTGTATTTATTTAAGCCAGTGATACTGAGCTCCTTTGGGACTTATTTACAACTGTGAAATTGAATGTTTTGTAGTATGCTCACGGAGTTATCTAGCCATCACCAGTACCAGTTCTAGAATGTTTTCATCACATGCCTGCCCTGTAGCAGTTCTCTCCTGTTTGTCCCCAACCCTGCAGTCCTAAGAAACATGAATCAACTGTGTGTCTTTATCAGCCTTCCTACTCTGGGCAGTGCATATCAATGGACTAGAGCAATACCTGGCCTTTTGTGACAGGCTCCTTCCACTCAGCGCTGTAAAGTGTATGAGTACTGTAGCATGGTTCAGAACTTCTTTCCTTTTTATTGCCAAATACTGTTTTTTTTTTAAAGATTTGTTTAATTTATTTGAAAAGCAGAGTTGCAGAGTTACAGAGAGAGAGAGAGAGAGAGAGAGAGAGAGAGAGAATCTTCCTTTCCCAGATTCCTCAAATGGCCACAATGGCTGGAAGCCAGGAGTCAAGAGCTATAATCCGAGTCTCCCACGCAGGTGCAGGGCCCCAAGCACTTGGGTCATCCTCCACTGCTTTCCCAGGTACATGAGCAGGCAGCTGGATCAGAAGTGGAGCAGCTGGGATTCGAACCGGTGCCCATATGGGATGCTGGCATAGCAAACCCTCTATGCCAGTCCCTCCAAATATATTTCGTCATATGGAAACATAGTTTTTTGATCCATCTGTTGTTTGGACGGGTTCCACTTTGGGGCTATCCTGCACCATGTTGACATGCACCTTTGTGTGGAAGGGTGGGGGTATGTGTAGACTGGCTGGATCCTTCAGTAATCGTGTTCAACCTTTTCAGAAGGTTTTCTGAAGCAGCTGCCACACCCTCCCTCCCCTTACAGCTCCTCCCTCACCGTCGGCATCCCCCACTGGAGTGGCACTTTGTTAACAACTCATGGACCTGTATGGACACATCCTGTCAGCAACCACTGAGGGTTCCAATTTCCCTACATTCTCCCCAGCACTTGTTACTGCCTGTCTTTTTCACTTTTTACCCCCAGTGGGTGTGAAGCGGCATCTCATGGTCTGAGCTGATGAATTCCCGGGCGGTGATAACACTGAGCAACTTCTCATTTGTGGACTGACCATCTGGAGGTACTCAGATCCTTTATCTGTTTATTTATTTATTTGAAAGTCAGAGTTACACAGAAAGAAGAGAGGAGAGAGAGAGAGAGAGAGAGAGAGAGGTCCTCCATCCAATGGTTCACTCCCCTTTCTTTTCCTGACTTGGGGAGTCTGAGTTACCTTTGCTGAATACCTGGGGTCATCAATGCAGGTTAACAGTAGAAGGCTCTGGCCAGCACTGTGGCATAGTGGGCTAAGCCTCCACCTGCAGCGCTGGAATCCCATATGGGTGCTGGTTCTAGTCCCGGTTGCTCCTCTTCTGATCCAGCTCTCTGCTGTGGCTTGGGAAAGCAGTGGAAGATGGCCCAAGTCCTTGGGCCCCTGCACCTACGTGGGAGACCTGGAAGAAGCTCCTGGCTCCTGACTTCAGATCGGCACAGCTCTGGCCATTGCAGCCAATTGGGGAGTGAACCAGCAGATGGAAGACCTTTCTCTCTGTCTCTCTCTGCAACTCTACCTCTCAAATAAACAACAACAACAACAACAACAACAAACAGTGGAAGGCTCAGAGCCAGGGATAGGAGACTTGGTCCTGCCTCCCGGGGGATTCATTCCAAATGGAATAGGCTCCTTATCCTTCTAGGAGAATCATAGTCCCTTAGGGAAGGAGCTGCCAGGATCTTGTTCTAACTAGTCTGTTTTCCCTTGACCTTTTATGACCTTAGTCTTTTTTATTTTTTTTAAAGATGTGTTTATTTATGTATTTTAAAGGCAAAAGTTACAGAGAGAAGTATTTCAACTGTTGGCTCATTCCCCACATAGCTGCAACAGCCAAGCCTGGGCCAGGCTAAAGCTGTGACAGGAGCTTCATCCGAGTCTCCTACGTGGGTGCAGGTGCCCAGGCACTGGGGCCATCTTCCACTGCTTTCCTATGTGCATTAGCGGCGAGTTGGATGAGAAGTGGAGCATCCAAGATTTGAACCAGCACCCATAAGGGATGCGGGACAGCAGGCAGGGGCTTAACCCACTGCACCACAACGCCATTCCCACTATTTTGATTCTTACCCAAAATGCTTAACTTGAGGGCAGAGCCTCAGAAAATGAGGCGGGACACAGCTAAGGGTTAACTGGGGAAGTTGGAAAAAAAAGCAAATTCCAAACGCAGTCTCAGTCTCTTTCACCTTTTCTCTGTCTCCCTTACCCTTGACCTTGACACAGGAGACAGAGAAGGGCTACGGGGAGAGAAGCATGTTCCAAAATTCATAATTTTCTCTCTCCTCTCTGCCTCCCTTATCTTTGGCCTGGAGATTGGAGACAGAGAGACACTTCTCAAGGTCAAGAAAAAAATTCTAAGTGAAAAAAATGGCAAAAGCTTCACTTAGGAGCTGTGTTTCAGATATAACAAGGGCCTTAGCAACACGCTAAGGGCCCTCACCCAATACCTGACCCCCTATACAACATGCAACTACTATAGTGCCTCAGTGGCCTCCCGTCTCTGACCTGCTGGGCCCATCCTTGACTCTTAAGGAGTATACTTCCTTATAGCAAATGTTTGCTGTTACATTTGTTGCTTGTCTGAGCCTCATCCCAATTCATTGTATGAGGTTCAAAAGAACCTGGGACATGTCTTCCTAACTCTCTACCCCCACAACATAAAATATGTCCAATTATGGAAATGTTTATAATGCCACCCGAATAGGCCACTTTGCAACTCCTTGTTCCAAAACAGACCTGGGTGTGTCTAGTTGCTAGGTAGGAAGTCAGAAGTTAGCCCAAGTGTGTGAGAGAGGATGAGGAAAAGGAAACACCTCTGGGAAGGGAAGCAGCCCAGTGTTTTACACTATGAAGTCCTGCCCTGCCCCAGTACCTTTATGGGTGGTCCCAGCCTTCCCCCCAAGGAAGGCACCCTTGAGAATCCTCTCTGCTTAGCAGGTGCCACGTGGGCCACCCGTCGGATAGCACTGGGAATTTTACCTATTTTCCACCCAGCTGGCCCTTTGTCCAGGAGGGGCCAGGGAAGCTACGGGAACTGGACCCTATTCTTTGATAAGCCCCAGTCTGACTATAGACTGTGCTGTGGTCTCTCCTGAGGCACCTGCCTGGCCCCTGAGGTGCGTTCCTGTCTGCTCGGCGCTCTCAGCTCTTCACCGAGCTGCCCACCTGCCCTGTCAGGTGTATTCTCTCCATGGATCTTTGCAACCTTGCTTACCCCAGTCTGAATGGCCAGGCACTCTCTCTCGGTCAGTCTGGAGACGAGCCCGACCTGTGGACAGATGCGCCACCCCACTACACCTGCTGCCTCCCTTACCTCTACCGTCTGCCTGCCTCAGGCTGGAATTCTTTCTTGCGCAAAGACAAGAGCCTCTATTCCAGATGTCTCCACTAACATAACTAATTATGAACGTGCCGGTCCATTCCGTTAACTGGATCAGCAATTTCTGCTTCTCCCTGACCACCAAAAATGCCAAGTCCTGGTCCTGGAGAGCTGCTTCCTCTTGTCTGCCGATCTGTTGCTCATTGTAGAAATAAAGAGAAAAGTCCAAAACACAGTGCAAGAGCGAGTGTGAGGGGCCAGAGCTGTGGGTCAGCAGGTGAAAGCCCTGGCCTGAAGCACCGGCATCCCACATGGGCGCTGGTTCTAGTCCCGGCTGCTCCTCTTCTGATCCAGCGCTCTGCTATGGCCTGGGAAAGCAAGCCCAAGTCCTTGGGCCCCTGCACCCGCATGGGAGACCTGGAAGAAGCTCCTGGATCCTGGCTTCAGATTGGTGCAGCTCTGGCCATTGCGGCCATTTGGGGAGTGAACCAATGATTAGAAGACCTTTCTCTCTCTTTCTCTGTCTCTCTCTCTGTCTCTACCTCTCTCTGTAACTCTGGCTTTCAAATAAATTAATTAATAATAAAAAAAAAGATCCAGCTTGAGTTTATTTGCAGTAAGCAATAGAAGCTCTCCAGTGTGGGGGAGGGGCCTAGAGGCGGGAATCCTGTGACCCGAGGGGCGGGGCTGGTCTCCTGTGTTTTCTCATTCTGTCTCTGCCCTTATCTGTGACACCTGTGAGCTCCCAGCCTCTCACCTAGGGCATGCAGCAGAGGTCCTGTTTGCATTGGCTCCCATGCCTCTGTCCACCAGCCCAGGAGAGGTTGGTAGTCGGACCCACCTCCCACCTCTGTCTAGGTGTGGGAAGGGTCCTCGCTGGTTAATATTTCCCAATCCCTATGCTTATCTCAGATGCCACATCACCCTGCTCGCTCCCAAGGGGTGGAATTTGCCCGGAAAGTCCATTCCATTTCTCTCACCGTGCCTCAGGGGCCCGCTTTCCCCACAAGAGGACTCTGAGTCACAGCAGGCTGTGGTGGAATGAGAAGGCCATGCCAAGACGGCCGCTGGCAAGCGAGTGTCAGTTACTCAGGAGTGGCTTCAGAAACCCCCTGGGAAACCCCCTGGCAACGGAGTCTGCCTGGCAACAGGCTGTGATTGGATGGCTTTGGAAACCACAGGGCAAACAGCCTGACTAGGAACAGGCTGTGATTGGATGACTTCAGATACTGCCTGGCAACAGGCTGTGATTGGTTAGGGCATAGACCATCCCTTGACCGGATTGGCTGCCTTGGCTATTTAAGCTGCTGTACCAACTGAAATAAACGAGTCTGCGGGCTGCTCGCCTCTGTCCCGTTTTCACCCGACTGCGGGGGTCTGTGTGGTGACTCTGCGCCTCTTGTCCTCACCACGCTCCTCCTCTCAGAACGAATCCACCGCAACAGCAGACAGCAAGGTCAGGGTACTCCCCACCCCACCTCCCCTTGAAGAAGGAGGCCGTGGCGCAGGCATTTGAAGATGACCTTGGATAGAGGGCTCCCACACCCACTGCCCTTCCTCCCCGTTCTGTGCCTTGGGGGTGGCCTCTGGCCTCCCCTCATCCGAGGGTAGACACCTTAAGTAGAACCTGCTGGGGAGGGGGAGGCCCCCGTCAGCTTAACACGGCTGCAGTTTGTGGAACACCTTTGACAGTGGACCTGTCGTAACGCTGTGCACCCTGGCAGGGCGGAGCGGATTACTGGCTGGCTGGTCCCCATCAGCCACATCTGGTCACTCCTGGGAGTAGAATAAACCCATGTTTCTCCCCGCCAGGCCTTCAGGTGGTTTCCTTAGAATTAATGCACGTTAGCCAGGAGCCCTCTTGGACCGCGGGCTCTGGGCAAACCCGGGAATGAAGGCGCCCGGGTTAGGAATGCAGACGCGTGTATGCTCAGGGCAGGCAAGGGCCTGGGTCCCTGGTCATACCTCCTCCAGGCCCTGCAGGGCCCTAAGAGGCCTGCCAGAGAAAGCCTCTGTACTGCCTGTGCTCAGGCCCGAAAGAGCACACGTAGGAACTTTGACCAGGCCAGGACTTCTTCTGTCTACAGACCCCACCCAACAGGCTACAGTCCTGGTGCAATCGCAGCCACCGGAAATAGCACCCCCCCCCCCCGACTTTCTGACTTCCTCCCAGGCGCTGTCACACTTCTCTGACTGGAGCTGTGCCCAGACAGGGTGCCGGCACTGCAGGCAGAGGCTTAACCTTCGGCCCCTGGTACTCTCGATTTCCAAATTCTTTGTGACCTTGACAGCTTTACGCAGAGGAATGGCAAATGGTCAGAGGTCCCTTAAGTTCATGCCTTGTTTCTCCTCCAAGTTCGCTGCTCTCTCTGTAGTTCTCGTTCATTTCAAGTTCTCCCCCTGGAGCAGAAAACTTCCATTGAAACACATCATCCCAGCATTCCCCTCTGCCATCTTGACCCCCCGATGACCCTCTACCGTATCCCCAGGCCCCCTCAAATCCCTCCTGCTGACCCTTCCTCAAATGTACCACCTGGCTCCCCACCTGATCCCCGTCTCTCCTGTCTTTTTACAGGATCCAGTCGGGGGTCCATGTGCCTTTCTCCTTATCAGAGATAACTCTCCGAGAACCGGTCCGAACATCATAAGGGGTTATTTCGCCTGCCCCAGTGCTACAGTTTGACCTGGCAGGAGCTCCAGCTCATTCTGTCCTCCGCTTTAACTCTGGGTGAATGGAAGCACATCTGGCACTCTGCCGAGCAGCACACAGCTGAGTTACCCTGCCAAGCTCCAGAGAGACGCCCAGAGAGGCCTCGCAGGCTGTCCCTAGGGTGCCCCACCCCGGATTGGTCCTACCAACCTGGAGACCCAGGGATACAGGCCTGAGGCTAGCAGGAATTGTGTACCAAGACAAGACACCAAGGCTTTATAATAGGAAGTAGTCCTTCACTGTGCTGGCACAAGGCCCAGGTGGCGTTTCTTATCCAAAAGCCTGAGCCCAACAAAGAGGGGTATTTCCTTCTCTATGGTTTTAGCCTCTTTGTCTCCTTTATATGGCTACATGCATGCATGCTTGCATCTGATTGGATAATCTAATGTTACGTAGTGACCACAGGATTGATACAATACTGCACAAGTGAACCTAGTTACTAATGATATTCCTTCCACACACATACTGAACCATCTGCGGTCTGGCAAAGGTTAACATCACTGCTCTGTGCTAATAAGCAGAACCTGAAATGGTTACATATAAGCAGTAGGGACTACAGCTGAAGCATTCATAGGCAAGTAGATAACAACTACATTTCATTCCCAGACCCCCCTCCCCTTTAAGATTTATTTATTTGAAAGAGTTACAGGGGGCAGAGGCAGAGAGAGGGAGAAAGAAGAGGTTTTCCCTCTGCTGGCTCACCCCCTAGTTGGCCACAACAGCCAGAGTTGGGCCTATCCAAAGCCAGGAGCCAGGAGCTTCTTCTGGGTCTCCCATGTGGGTGCAGGGGCCCAAGCACTTGGGCCATCTTCTACTGCTTTCCCAGGCCATAACAGGGAGCTGAATCGGAAGAGGAGCAGCTGGGACTAGAACTGGCGCCTATGGGATGCTGGCACTGCAGGCGGCAGCTTTACCCGCTAAGCCACAATGCTGCCCACCCCCCTTTTCTTTTCTGACCTTGGGAAGGCTTCTACTACAACTTTAATGTCAGGTAGAAGAAGTTTAATTTAAAGACAAAGGTCTCAGCCACAGGAATACATGGTTTCCTTCCTGTTGGTGGCTATGGATAGAAATAAGCATGAGCAGGAGCTTCGTGAACTCACCCAGGGTCCTGAAGAAAGCCCCGCTCTGTGTCCCGCCTTTCAGAGGCAGTGGGAGAACAGGCAACGCAGATCCCAATTCCGGAGAAGGACAGTTGTTCACTCACCCCCAACTCATGTCCCAGGCGGCCCCAGACATTTGGCGCAGATTCCAAAAGCCAGAGGACAGCCCACAAACCCCTCAAAAGGACATCATCAGTGTGGCTGTGCACTTTTTTTTTTTTCTTTAAAGATTTATTTGTTTATTCGAAAGGCAGATTTACAGAGAGGTAGAGGCAGAGAGAGGGAGAGAGACGTCAATCATCCATCCGCTGGTTCACTCCCCAGATGGCTGCAACAGCTGGAGCTATGCCGATCTGAAGCCAGGAGCCAGGAGCTTCTTCCAGGTCTTTCATGTGAGTGCAGAGGCCCAAGCACTTGGGCTATCCTCTACTGCTTTCCCAGGCCATGGCGGAGAGCTGGATGGGAAGTGGGGCAGCCGGGTCTTGAACCAACGCCCATATGGGATGCTGGCGCTGCAGGCGGTGGCTTTACCTGCTATGCCACAGCGCCGGCCTCTGTTCTTCACATCCTTAGATTCAAAAGAAGAAAAATACAAAATAAAAGTATCACATGCTAGGAGACGCGCTATAGTGGTTAAAGCCTCCACCTGTGGCGCTTGCATCCCATATGGGCACTTGTTTGAGTCCCGGCTGCTCCTCTTCCGATCCAGCTCTCTGCTATGGCCTGGGAAAGCAGTAGATGATGGCCCAAGTCCTTGGGCCCCTGCTCCCGCATGGGAGACCAGGAAGAAGTTCCTGGGTCCTGGCATTGGATTGACACAGCTCTGGCTGTTGCGGCCATTTGGGGAGTGAACTAACAGATGGAAGACCTTTCTCTCTGCCTCTCCCTCTCTCTGTAGCTCTATCTCTCAAATAGATAAATAAAATCTTAAAAAATTAAAAGAGTACTCTTCTTCTCCAATCAGTCCAATCCAAAGAACAGAGGCACAGCCCCTCACCAGCAGCGAGTAGGCAGAAAGAGGCCAGTGCCCCAGCTCCCTGTGTACCCTTGCAGCTAGGAATGATGGGTGGTGAGCAGGAGTGCCGCTGTCCTATGGGGCACTGCCATCTTGGGAGTCAGCAATTAATGCAGCCCCAGCCAAAGTCTGAAAGAGCCCATGCCTGCAAAAAGCCTAAGCAAACCAGCTCAACCCTAACGCCTGCCCACCCAGAACCAAATGCAGCGCTGTTTATATAAACCCCTAGTCTGCACGGGAAAGCATTTTTTACCCTTGCCTGGAGTGGGTCCCTTGCAGGTTTGTCTTGGAATAAACGTGTTCTGGCTGTAGGGTTTGTGATCTGCCTCTTTGTCTAACAGCCTGTCCTTGCCACAGATTCTCCTGCTTATAGATGTCATGCCTAAAGCTTTAACCTTCTGAGCTTATTTTTAGCTACAAACCAAGGACAGCATTTCTGGGACTATAAAGTTCCAGCCCACTAGCTAGCAGTAATTAATTAAGAGAGCTGATGGGTATAGAAAAAAGGACGTTGTTTGATGTCTGGTTGATCCAAACAGGAACCAGGAGGCACCTAGGAGACAAAATCATCAACTTGACTCAGGAAGAAAATCACACTGAGTGCATTTCTTTCTGTGATTTTAAGAGAGTAGGCTGGCTTGAGCGTCTCTGCACTGGGGAGCTGGGGGACTGTGACAGTCAGTGCACAGGCAACCTCCAGGTGGGCCCTCTGAGCAGAGGGTAGGCTTAGGTTCATGCTCACTGAAACCGCTGCCAGCCTCCACTTCCTCCCAGATTTAGCCACGAGAAGAGGCCCTCACAGAGCAGCAGGAAGCAATGGAGCCCTCTGCCGCTCTATTATGCTTATGTGTAGATTTCAAAACTTTTGTAGCAAAATAAACATGCCTCATTTAAAAAAAATATTTATTTATTTATTTATTTATTTTTATTTTTTTTTTTTTTGACAGGCAGAGTGGACAGTGAGAGAGAGAGACAGAGAGAAAGGTCTTCCTTTGCCGTTGGTTCACCCTCCAATGGCCGCCGCGGCCGGCGCGCTGCGGCCGGCGCACCGCGCTGATCCGATGGCAGGAGCCAGGAGCCAGGTGCTTTTCCTGGTCTCCCATGGGGTGCAGGGCCCAAGCACCTGGGCCATCCTCCACTGCACTCCCTGGCCACAGCAGAGGGCTGGCCTGGAAGAGGGGCAACCGGGACAGAATCCGGCGCCCCGACCGGGACTAGAACCTGGTGTGCCGGCGCCGCTAGGCGGAGGATTAGCCTATTGAGCCGCGGCGCCGGCTTATTTATTTATTTATTTTGAAAGTGTTAACAGAGAGAGAGGGAGAGACACGGAGAGATCTTCCATCGCTGGTTCATTCTCCAGGTGGCCGCAACAGCTAGCGCTGGGCCAGGCCGAAGCCAGGAGCTAGGAGCTACGTCTAAGTCTCCCACGTGGGTGCCGGAGTCCCAGCACTTGGGCTGTCTTCGCTGCTTTTCCTAGGCCATTAGCAGGGAGCTGGATGGGAAGTGGAGCGGCCGGGACTTGGATCAGCACCTGTGTGGGTACTGGCCTTGCAGGTGGTGGCTTCACCTGCTGTACCACAACACGGGCTGCAAAAAACTTGCCTTTAAATTCCCTTTTCCACCAACTGTTTGAAGCCCCCTCCTAAGTTTACCAGGGCTGCCTTAACACCACAAGCCAGGTGGTTGAAAACTACAGAAAATGATTCCATTCTGGGGGTCAAAAGCTCAAAATCAAGATTTGGCAGAGCCCTGATCCCTCCAAAGGGGTTGGGGATGACTCTTGTTTTCACTCTTCCTAGCTTCTAATGATTACCAGTGATCTTTTCACTTCTGGGGTTTGCAGGTGCACCTCCTTAAGATTGTGTGGCTTGCAGGTGTGCCTGGCTAATCTCCACTTCTGTTGGGTAGGAAGTTAGGAATCTGCCTGTGTGGGGGAGGGGCCTAAGGGAAAACAAGCAGCCCAGCCATATTTTACAGAACTAAGTCCTGCCCACCTCTGTGGGTGGTGCCAGCCTTCCCCTCCTCCCCCTCTCCCACCCAGGAGGGCTCCCCAGGAGAATTCTCTCTGCCTAGGCCAGTTGGCTATTCCTTCTGTCGGGCAATGAAACCCTTCAGTCAAGGAAGGCCCTCTGAGAATCTCCTCGGACCAGGGAGCTCCCCAGTCTTCTGGCGCTGAGTAGTGAAACTCTGGGAGGAATTTTGCCTCATTCACACCCAGCAGTCTCTGTGTCCAGGAGAAGAGGGAGGAGAGAAGGAGGCACAGCACAAAGAACTGGACCCCGTTCCCTTGAAAAGCCGCAGGCTGAATCCAGACTGCGCGCTCAGCTCTTGGTTCTGTCCTGAGCCGCCCGCCTGGCCTGACAGCTGTGTTCTCGCCATCAAACCTTGCTTTCCCCAGCTGCACGGCGTCTGTTTTGAAGATACCCCATGTCGTTTGCCACTGCGCTCTCATGTCTGCCCTCTTTCTTGCACTAAGATGAGAAGCCCTGAGCAGCCGATCTCCAGTAACCTGTCCGTGTCCTCACGCCCTCCGTGTCTGTGTCTGTCCACCACTGTCTGTTTCTCTTCTTAGACAACAGTCAAGGGCTGGCACAGTGGTATACTAGGTTAGGCAGTGCCGGCATCCCACATGGGCACCAGTTTGAGTCCCAGCTGCTCCACTTCTGATCCAGCTCCCTGCTGGTGCACCTGGGAGAGCAGCAGAGGATGGCCCAAGTCCTTGGGCTCCTGCACGCCTGTGGGAGGCTGGGAAGAGGCTCCTGCCTCCTGCCTCCCGCCTCCCGCCTCCTGCCTTCTAATCGGCTCAGCTTCTGCCATTGTGGCCATTTGGGGAACTAACCAGTGGATGGAAGATCTCTCTATATATATCTCTTCCTCTCTCTCTCTCTCTCTCTCTCTCTCTGTAACTCTGCCTTTCAAATAGACGAATAAATATTTGGGGGAAAAAAAAGAAAAAGGAAGACTACAGTCCAGCAATTAGGATCCAGCCTGATCCAGTATGACCTTGTGGTAAATTAACTAGTTACCTCTACCAGATCCCTATTTTCTTTTCTTTTCTCTTCTCTTCTTTTCTTTTCTCTTCTCTTCTCTTCTCTTTATTTCGTTCTTTTTCTTTTTTTTATATGACAGGTAGAGTTAGAAAGTGAGAGAGAGAGAGAGATGGAGAGAAAGGTCTTCCTTCCGTTGGTTCACTTACTGCGTTCAAGTGCAAGGCTTTCTCCTGGATCGCAACAGAACTGGAGAATGGGGTGAGCCCGTCTGTGAGCAGACCAGCTCTGACGGTGAGTCGGCCGGCGCACAGCCTGCGTCTGCATCTCTGAGCATTGCCCGCAGCTTCGTGGATGCCCAGCCGCTGAGCGTCAGGGCTGGGAGGCCTGTGGCCGTGGAGCACGCGGGTCCACCTCCACCCGGCTGGGAGGCCTGTGGCCGTGGAGCACGCGGGTCCACCTCCACCTGGCTGGGAGGCCTGTGGCCGTGGAGCACGCGGGTCCACCTCCACTCAGTCTGCAAGTCTGCACCTGCACACGTGGCCTCCCAGCCCCGGTTGCTCACTTCATGCTGGGAAGGAGGCTGCCCACTTCTGAGGCAGCTCGTTCACTCTTGGACCAAACAGGTAGATGGGGACATCTGTGCGGTGGGCCGGGGTCTGCCTCTGTGAGCCACCTCCTCTGTTCTGTCTCTTCGTCTTCCCCAAGACAAACAAGAAAGGCTGAGCTCCGCTGTCACGTACTCGTTCCTTAGAAAACACCTCTGGCTGGCACCGCGGCTCACTAGGCTAGTCTTCTGCCTGCGGCGCCGGCACCCCGGGTTCTAGTCCCAGTTGGGGTGCTGGATTCTGTCCCGGTTGCCCCTCTTGCAGGCCAGCTCTCTGATGTGGCCAGGGAGTGCAGTGGAGGATGGCCCAAGTGCTTGGGCCCTGCACCCCATGGGAGACCAGGATAAGTACCTGACTCCTGCCTTCGGATCAGCGTGGTGCACCGGCTGCAGCACGCTGGCGGCAGCTGCCATTGGGGGGTGAACCAATGGAAAAGGAAGACCTTTCTCTCTGTCTCTCTCTCTCACTGTCCACTCTGCCTGTCAAAAAAAAAAAAATGAAAAAAAAAAATAAAAAAAGGAAACACCTCTACCCGTCACCTCATCCACCATGTGCTGCAGGTCTTCATGGCGGTGGAAGACGGCTCAAGTCCTTGGGCCCCTGCCACTCATGTGGGAGACCCGTATGTAACTCCAGCCTCCTGGCTTTGGCCTGGCCCAGCCCCAGGCCATTGTGTAACTCTGCCTTTCAATTAAATCAAATACTCTTTAAAAATAATAAAATTGGCTAAGTCTAATTAAGCTTATAGCTGCTTCTGACTGTGGGGTGGCCTTCCCTTCTGGAACTCTAAAAGTTGACCTGATTTTCCACTCTTGTGGCTTACAGTTCCCCAAGTATAAGGGAAATTCACAAAGTTCATGGAAAAATGGCATTGAAAGATAAGTTTATTGGGGCCGGTGCTGTAGCATAGTGGGTAAAGCTGCCGACAGTGCCAACATCCCATATGGGCACCGGTTGGAGTTCCGGCTGCTCCACTTCCAATCCAGCTCTCTGCTACAGCCTGGGAAAGCAGTAGAAGATGGCCCAGGTCCTTTGGCCCCTGCACCTGCATGAAAAGACCTGGAGGAAGATCCTGGCTCCTGGCTTCGGATCAGCACAGCCCCAGCTGTTAGGACCAATTGGGGAGTGAACCAATGGATGGAAGAGTTCTCTCTCTCTGCCTCTCCTTCTCTCTCTGCATAACTCTGACTTTTAAACAAATAAATCTTTTTTTAAAAAAGATAAATTTATTGTGATAAAAACAATTTTGAAACCCATGCATAGATTTTTTAGAACATGCATTTTCATCAACTTTTTGAAGACCTCTCATGTGCATGAATTCCAACTGTTTTGCACCAAAAGAAGTTTATCTTTTAATTACACTTTCCACCAACATTTTGAAGTCTCCTCCTATGATCTGGTATAAGCCCTCCTAGAGGGTTTAGATATTTTGTGTTCCTCTTCTGTTGAATTTTATAACTTCTGTTTTGAAATAATCTAAAGCCCATAGAGAAGTAAGACTCGCACAAAGAACTCTTTCACGGATTTGATTCAGATGTGCTGATTGATGATTGCTTTTTTCTTGAACAAAAACAAAAACCAAAAAAATGAGGTGAGCCCTGGGGAGCTGTGGAGGGCTTAGTAGGGGGTCCTCGTGGCATGTTCTGGGGGATTCTGGGAACTCGGGTTCAAGTTTCAGCATTCCATGAGACGTGAGGCACACAGGTCAAGTTTGTCACCAGATCCGACCTCCAGCTTATTGTCGGTTCCTGGCTTCCTTTCTCTGGCATTCATGCATGAGGAAGTTTAACTCAGTGAGAAACCTCTGAGGAGATTGTCCTTTTTTTTTTTTTTTTTGCTTTGCAGCTTGCCAGAAAAAGGCTGCCACCAAGGGAGAGACAGCAAAGAGGAAGAAAACCAAAGGATTGATATGAGAACAGAAAACACGTGAGGATCAAAGTGCACAAAGTGGGCCCAAAGCCAAAGCCATCAGCGTCAGAGCCCATAGAACCTTCTAGAAATAGTGCCAGAACCAGAACAAACCAAGAATCTCTTGCAAGCTTTTGAGAAGCCACACTTGCAGCAGAACAAAGAGGGCAGGTCCTCTGCTGTGGGGCAGAAGGTGTTTTGTGGACTGAGAGCCAAGAGGAAAACAAGACTATTCAAGTGCTATTTGTGCTTCTTGGCTCCATCATCAAAGAGACTGGTGAGAAGGGAAGGGACAAGCGGAGCCCATGTTCTGACCGGGAGATCAAAGCTGCAGCATGGTCCAGGGGCCTGGTGGAGTAAGGGCTGCCTCGAAGGCTAGGGGAGCCTGCGGTGTCCAGGAAGGAAGGAGTCGGGGAGTTGAACAAGGGTCGAGGAGTGAGGACGACGAGGAGTGAGGATCCAGGAGCGATGCAGCAGGCCGGTGCTCATCACCAAACGTGCAGAACGTGTGCCCACGCAGAGGTTGTACTTAATTCCCAGTTTCCATGAGTTTTTGAGAGTTATTTAGCGTTTAGGCTGATTTGCTGGGGCTGGAGACTTCAGGCTGAGAAAACACTTGGGAGGTTTATTCAGCTCTGGCCCGTGGGAGCCAGCTCACCAGCCACCCTTTGCTTTGAATGTCTATCCTCTGCTTGTGCAGAGAGAATCAGTGTTCATCTTCTGAGTCCACTGGATTCAGCCCCTCACAGTGCCCCGTTCCCCTGATTTCCCCAATCAGCCTGGCACAGGTCCTCTTGTTTTCCCCCAGCCGCCATCACTCTGCTCCTTTTATGGGAATGAGGCAGGTGGAGACACACAGCCAAGGCAGGGAAGTCCCAACAGTGGTGGACCCGCCACAGGGCTGTCAGCAGAAGTTCTGAGAGAAGCTGACTTCTTAAGGGAAAGGTAGCAAGGGGTTAGCTTGGGTTGGAGAATTCAGGCATCTAAAGTGTTAATGAGAAATGTTCCTCCACCTCAGGGTGAGCGTTGAGGTCACAGATCTTCAAAATGGCAGATCTATGTTGGCCATCTATTAGCGCCTTTGGCGTTCAAGTGCTAGGGAGGCAAGGGCAGGACTGGAAAATGATCCTGCCATTTTTTACAGCTAACAGCGGGGACAGATGTAAAAAGTGATAGAAGTGTAAAAAGTGATAGACTGCTGTTAACAGCTCTGGAAAAAGCTAAACTCGTCCTATGACCCAGCGGCCCCACTCCTTGGTGTATAACCTGGAGAATCGAAGACTTACATCCACACAAAAACCTGTACTTGGGTGTTCATGGCCATGTTACTTGTGTAATCCAAATGTGGAAACAACCCAAATGCCTATCGAGTGATGAGCAGATAAGCAGAATGTGGTTTTCCTATACAATGGAATACTGCATAGCAATGAAAACAAACACAGCCTTGACACATGCTACAGTTGAATGAAAGAAGCCAGTCACGAAGGGTCTCATTCTCATTCATTCCTTTCCATGGAATGTCCCGAGCAGGCAAGTCCACTGACACAGAAAGCACAGTGGTGGCTTTTAGGGGTTAGGAAGGGGTGGGGTCAATTTATGGAACGGCTGCTGGGGGTAGGGGGTTTCTTTGGGGGGGGGGTGATGGACGTGTCCTGCAATGAGAAAATGATGCTTGCATAACCTTGTGAATATGCTAAAAATTGTTGGATTGCACACTTCTAATGAGTGAGTGGTACGGTATGTGAGTGCTTTCTCAGTGAGGCTGTTATTGCTTTTTTTAATACACAGGACGCAGAGACCTTCCTGGGGTCGTGGCTTCTTGCCTCTCTGCATGGCTGCGGGACATCCGCGGTGAGCGGGCCGTCCGGCGCCGCAGGCACTTTCAAAAGCTTCTCCTGGTTTAAAATAGGGATCCTCCAAGAGCGAGCTTTTCCTTGTTTTATCTGGCAAGCACAATTTGTTGTTCCAGCTGCGAGAGCTATGTAGAATCTCTGAAAGGCTAGAAAAAAGAAAGAGAAGATAGTAGCTTTCTTCCGAAGAGAGTTTTCTCCGGCAGGACTCCGTCCATCTTCTCACAACTCCCATTTTTCTCCTCTTCACCTTCCGGCAAGCGTGGGGTCGTGGTAAATGACACTTCTGATGACTGGGAAAGCAGCAAGCGAGCTCCTGGTGCCGGCAGTGGGGCTGCAACCCCACACCACAGGGGCCGCGAATGGCGGGTCTTTGACAACAGGACTTGTTGGGGACACAGCAACCCCTTCATTGTCAAAGCTGTCCCCAGGGATGATCTCACCGTCAAAGACCGAGACCATCTGAGCAAACATCGAGTCTGTAACTCCCTGACGATGCACTTGGCCAAACAGCCCCAGAGCTCTGCTTTACAAGCTCATTTGGTAAAAAGACTCCTTCACTGGTCTTTCCGGTCAAAGATAGATTTTAAGGTTCAAAAATTGCCACTAAGGGTATACTTTTTACACTGCAAAATAAAGCCCATACTCCCATTTTAGTGACAAGAAAACAAAGGATTGAAAATAAATGGGAAAGAGCTTTGAGATGATGTAGAATTCTAAGAGGTTTCTGTTGTACAGTTGGAATCGAGAAAGAGCTTCCACCCCATGTCAAAGAGGTCAGGTGCGTATTCGGACCACTGTAGCAAACTGCCTGGGTAACCTGCAGGCCATAGAGGTTCATGGCTCTGGAGACCGGGCAAGACCAAGATCAAGACGCCAGCAGCGTGATGATGGATTCCAAAACCATTCGTAGTTTCCACAAGAATTCATGTGTTGGAAGTTCCTTCCTTGGATGTCTGAGTGATTAAAAAAAAAAAAATGCCAGCAGCAGCTTCAGTGAGCGCGAGGGCCTATGCCTCGTCGGAGGAGAGTTTCACATGCCCTCACAGGGTGGAAGTCAAGAACAGCCTCCTCCCACCTGGGTTAGGAGGCCACCAATGCTGTCCACGAGGGCTCCTTCTGTTAGGTAGGAAGTCAGATATGAGCTTATGTGTGTGTGACAAAGGCCTAAAGAGAAGACGTCTATGTTCTGCATCTGCATCTCAAAGTCATCCCGATAATGTTTCAGGGGCAGCCCCGTGTTCGCATCCTGCCCTGCCCCCTCCTGCCCGATAACCTGCCAGGTGGAGGTCCCCGCCCCTTCTCCCTGACAATCTTCCACAATCTCCCAGATGCAGCCCAGTATCTGCATTTCAAACACCCTGCTCTGGATCCTGGGTTAGGACGCCAGCGAGGCTTCCTCCTGTCTGATACCTTCAGGGGAAAACTCAGATAGGAGCTTCTTAATATTTACATCCATAAAATCCTTTGTTTCGGGAGGAGATGTGTGAAGACAAAGACCCATCTCCTTAAAAACCCCTGGCTTTAACTGCACTGGGCGCTTAGCCCTCTGCCTCTCTGCTGAGCCGCCCGCCTGGCCTGCCCAGGTGTACTCTCTCACTCTACCATGTAACCTGGCTCTCCCCCAGACCGAGCGACTGGGCGCTCTCTCTCAGGTCCTGTCTGGAGAGGTGCCCGTCCGTTCTTACAGATGTCCCTGCCCTAATAAACCTTGCTGTTTTACTTTCCACTACTCTCTGTCTCACGCCTGAATTCTTTCTTGCGTGAAGACAAGAACCCTGCCATTCACCAGTAACACCTCCTCATGATCCGGTCATTTACCAGGGCTCCCACCTCTTCATACGTAGGGGATTATATTTCTTTTTTTTTTTTTCACTTGGAAAATGGTTTAATGATGTTTTACAACAGAAATGAACCGTACAGTTACAGTCAGTTTAATATATATATATATAAAATTACAGCAGACAAATGCATCTACACAAAACCTACCATTTCATTCCGATTCACCATCACCTACAAATCTCTCCCAAGCCTACAGGCCCCCGCAGGCAGCCCAGGAGGGGGATCACGGGAAGGGCACGTTCCCACCACTTCCTCAGGCCTCTGGAGGTGTCAGCTCTAATTCCCCAGAATGGAGTTGCTTGTGTTTCAGCTTTTCAAGACCAAGAAGAGCAGACCGTGTGTCTCCCGGGGGTACTCCAAGTTACCAGGCGATCCTATCAGAGGGAAAGGGCTGCACCACAGCCGCCCAGATGGCACGAGTCACCTAAGAGGGAAAGTAAAAGGACTTTTAGCAACTACTCAGAACCGTCACTGCCTCCTTAAAGCTCCAGGACAAGTGGGGGTTGCATTTCAATACATGAATTCTGGAGGGAGGGAAAAATTCAGAGCATGACATCAGGATGAACTGTCTCTTCTTTCTCTCTTTTTAAAGATTTATTTATTTGAAAAGCAGAGTTGAGAGAGAGAGAGAGAGACTGAGAGAGATTGATTTTCCATCCGCTGGTTCCCTCCCCAAATGGTCACACTAGCCAGGGCTGGGCCGGGCTGAAGTCAGGAACTTGGAACTCCATCCAGGTCTCCCATGTGGGTGCAGGTGCCCAAGGACGTGGGCCATTTCTTCTGCTTTCCCAGGTGCATCAGCAGGGAGCTGATTGGAAGTGGAACACCCAGGACTCAAACTGGCACCCATATGGGTTGCCAGCATCACAGGCGGTAGTTTAATCCGCTGCACCACAACACTGTCGCAATAACCTGATTCTCTTACCTGGAATATTTATCACTGGTTTTTTACTCTTGCGTACATTTTATTAATTTACAGCTCTCTCATTTGCATGTGTCAGTGACTTTCCATTTAATCTGCCTCTGCCGTTGTTACATATTCTTTGAAGTCTTTTCCAGTTCCAGGACGCCAGGGCTCCAGTCCAATGTGTCATGGTCATCCTTCTGCTAGACACAGAATTGTAACCATGAGGGTAGAGAGAGTGGGGCATGTGGTGGGGCTGGTGTCAGATCCCTCGGCTGGCTGACGGGCGTGGCCCACGGTCAGTTCCAGCTGGATGTCTGGGTGAGGTTGTTTATCTCCCAGTCTCATTGAAGCCTAGAAAATGTTTAGAGTTGGGGCAGGAGGTGTCATTATTCTAGTTCCTTCTGGACAGTCCCTTACTTTCTGTCTCTCGACCTCTTATACACATCATAACTCTCGCCCCAGAGAGCTCTAAGCAGGACACTGGGCTTCTGTCTGACATTTTTTAAAAAAAGATTTATTTGAAAGACGGAGTTACAGAAAGAGGTAGGGACAGAGAGAGAGAGAGAGAGAGAGAGGTCTTTCATCCGCTGGTTCACTCCCCAGATGGCAACAGCCGGAGCTGTGCCGATCTGAAGCCAGGAGCCAGGAGTGTCCTCCAGATCTCCCACGTGGGTGCAGGACCCCAAGGACTTGGGCCATCTTCTACTGCTTTCCCAGGCCACAACAGAGAGCTGGATTGGAACAGGAGCAGCCGGGACTAGAACGGGCGCCCATATGGGATGCTGGCACTTCAGGCCAGGGCTTTAACCCGCTGTGCCACAGCACTGGTCCCTGACATTTTTTTTTTAATCCATTAACTCAACAGATATTTCTGCACACTCTCTACATCCACTAGCACTCTGCCAGGCTCCAGCTCAGAGGAAAGGGAGCAGCACAGAGACCTGCCTCCCAGATGGCCAGAGGTGAGCAACCAGGAAGCCTGAAGCCCCTCAGAGTGGGAGTGACATTTCCCAGAATGCTCGTGAACCGCTCAGGAGAGAAACGGCGACAGCTCCTGACCCTCCTGTGGAAGTACCAGCTAGTGAGTGGAGCCCGTTAGTTGGGTGTTCAAAGCAAAAGTGACTCATTGGAAGGCCAGAGAACAGGAAGTCATACAGAAGCGTGGGTCAGCAGGTGCTGGCGCTCTCTCAGCCCTGCTCTGCGAGCCAGCTGCTCCCTGCCCAGGCTGCACAGCAGAGTCACCCGGGGAGCCTGACCGTCTACTGATGCTGGGCTTCCACGCCAGAGCGGAGTTATGGTCATGAAGAGGCCTGGCCCGGCCGTTGGCATTGCTGAAGCTTCCCAGGTGGCCGACATGGGTGGCTTTTGTTGAGATCCGCAGGCTGTGAGAGGGAGGGAACAGGGTGCCTTGGGGGCCATTGTGTCTTTGGGGCACAGGACAGGCATCCCAGGAGGAAGGAGGGTGGAGTGAGGAGAGGGGGTGCTGAGAGCTTGCACGGGCTTCCCCTGGGGGAACCTTCAAGCAAACAAGGGACCTTCCAAGCAAACTGGACTTACAGTTTCTCTTAGGGTGTCTTAGTGGTGGCCCCTAAGCCTCTTCTGGTCCCAGGTGGGGTTCTTCTCTCTCACTTCCTGCTGTAAGATCTGCAGCCTTCTCACCTCCTCGGCACAGTGGTTCTCACCACACATCCGGGATGCACCCGCAGTGCAGCTCCTGTCTGCATGGTTTCAGTTGAAAGGTGAACAGGGAGAAATAAATGAGATCATGTAAGGGACATGCTTATCACAAAGCCTGGCCCACAGTAAGCACTTAATACCTGATACTGCTTCAGTATTATTGCTTATTTTTTCAAAAATGAAGAGGAAGACGAGAGTTGACTAAACTCCCCAAGCCTCAGGTGATTCCGTGAGGTGGGCGGGGAGATCTGCACAGCGCTGCTCTGAGCGCAGAGGTGAAGGAACTGGCTGCACAGCTCACCAAGGCAGGGGCTGGCTTCCCTCAGTTCGTGCCCAGTGTCTCTGCCCGTGTCCTCCCAGTGCTCTGCCAATGCCATCAGCCCTACTGCTCCCCTGTGTCTCTCCAAGTGAGCCGCACGGAGGCTGCCCAGGGCACTGGCCAGTGTGGATGCTGCATAGCGGGGCGCTGTGGTCAGTACGTCTCAGCTCTTTGGAACTTGCCTTTCAGCATGGACAGTGTCCCCGCAGGGGGATGTCCTCAGTGTCATCCTGCCCATCAGACCTGTCAGATAGAAAGATGCCGGGGCAAGACTTTAATTTCTGATCTCTGTGAGTGAGATCCCAGCGGAAAGAACGGGCCATCAAAGAAGGAGGTAGCTTTCTCTGAAGGGAGGAGGGAACTTCCACTTTGACTATGGCCTTGTCTAAATAAGGTCGGAGTTTGTGGACTCAGGGGGCTTCCATAGCCTTGGCAGCTCATGACAAGAGCCTCGGGTGATTACTGACGTCATAAATAAGAGTGTCAATTGTTAAATCAACAACAGGAGTCGCTGTGCACTTACTCCCCATGTAGGACCTTTGTCCTTAATGAGTTGTACTATGAGAATTAACAGTAAAACTAGTATTCAAACAGTACTTTATACTTTGTGTTTCTGTGCGGGTGTAAACTGTTGAAATCTTTACTAAGTATGTACTAAGTTGATCTTCTATATATAAAGATAATTAAAAATGAAAAAAAGACTTTAACTTCTAAGGATTTACAGCAAAATGACGGTGAAGTGCCTGTGTGTGTGTGTTTTCTGAGACAGAAAATGGTTATCAGCTCCTTTTGAGAAATCCTTGTGTATTTTGAAACATTCAGGAAATGGATACCTGTTTGAATTGATAATTATTTGTAAACATTTGTATATTCACTACAATTTCCTCAACTTCTATTTTGAAAACTTTAAAATCTTTAGAAAAATTTAACATCCAGTTAACCTGAACCTAGAATCACTGTTTTTTTAATTTTTATTTATTTATTTATTTATTGACAGAGTGGACAGTGAGAAAGAGAGAGAGAGAGAAAGGTCTTCCTTTTCTGTTGGTTCACCCCTCAATGGCTGCTGCGGCCGGCGCACTGCGCTGACCCAAAGCCAGGAGCCAGGTACTTCTCCTGGTCTCCCATGGGGTGCAGGGCCCAAGCACTTGGGCCATCCTCCACTGCACTCCCTGGCCACAGCAGAGAGCTGGCCTGGAAGAGGGGCAACCGGGACAGAATCTGGTGCCCCGACTGGGACTAGAATCCGGTGTGCCGGCACCACAGGTGGAGGATTAGCCTAGTGAGCCGTGGCACTGGCCATCACTTTTTTTTTTCTTAACTATTTATATATTTATTTATTTATTTGAAAGGCAGAGTTACAGAGAGGCAGAGGCGGGGGGGGGTGGGGAGAGAGAGAAAGAGAGAGAGAGGTTTCTTCCATCTGCTGGTCCACAACAGCCAGAGCTGTGCTGATCCTAAGCCAGAAGCCAGGAGCCAGGAGCTTCTTCCAGGTCTCCCACGTGGGTGCAGGGCCCAACCACCTGGCCCATCTTCCATTGCTTTTCCAGGCCATAGCAGAGAGCTGGATCAGAAGTGGAGCAGCCGGGACTTGAACTGGTGCCCAGATGGGCTGCCGGCAGTGAAGGTGGCGGCTTCACCTGCTAGGCCACAGCACCAGCCCCTAAAATCACTATTTACACTTGGCCATATTTTCTTCCCCTCGCTCTTCTACACACACGCACACACACACACACACAAACACACAAACACACTCTTTAATTTCTCCAACATCTAGATATGTCTTATAACTGACAGCTCAAGTGACACAACTTTCACTTTCCCCTCAAATACTAATGGTGCATCTTATAATTGATGCCATGTTAGAGTTCACAGGTGATGGAATCTATAGCTCATGGTCAGTGCTACACAGATGTCTGCTATTATGGTGATGGTGAATTTGTCTAGTCTTTATTCCTCTATTCATTTTAATCTATTTTGGAGCTGTGTTGTTGAGTGCATATATGTTTATAACTGTTTTATCTCCCTGGTGAACTGAAGCATTTTATGAATATGTAATGCTCCTTTTAGCTCTAGTAATGCTTTGTGGTTTAAAGTCTGCTTTGGATTATAGTAATATAGTGAAATCATTTATTAATAAATTATTTTTTTGTTTGTTTTGTTTTTGACAGGCAGAGTGGACAGTGAGAGAGAGAGAGAGACAGAGAGAAAGGTCTTCCTTTGCCATTGGTTCACCCTCCAATGGCCACCGTGGCCGGCGTGCTGCGGCCAGCGCATCGTGCTGATCTGAAGCCAGGAGCCAGGTGCTTCTCCTGGTCTCCCATGTAGATGCAGGGCCCAAGCACTTGGGCCATCCTCCACTGCACTCCCAGGCCACAGCAGAGAGCTGGCCTGGAAGAGGAGCAACCAGGACAGAATCCGGCGCCCTGACCAGGACTAGAACCCTCTGTGCCGGTGCTGCAGCTGGAGGATTAGCCTATTGAGCCTCGGCGCCGGCCATTAATAAATTATTAATATAGTGAAATTTATAGTTGAAATTTAACTGAAATGTGATTCCTGTTAAACATAAGAGTGGGGATAAGAGAGGGAAGAGATGTACAATTTGGGACATGCTCAAGCTGACTTGCCCCAAATGGTAGAGTTAGAAACATACCAGGGGACTCCAATTTAATCCCATCAAGGTGGCATGTACCAATGCCATCTCACTAGTCCAAGTGATCAATTTCATTATGATCAATTTCAGTTCACAATTGATCATAATGAAAAGGACTCCTCATGTAGGATCTCTGTCCTTAATGTGCTGTATGTACATTGAGACTTAATGCTATAATGAGTACTCAAACAGTATATTTCACTTTGTGTTTCTATGGGAGTGCAAACTGTTGAAATCTTTACTTAATGTATACTAAACTGATCTTCTGTTAAAAAAAAAAAGAAGAAATTAGCAATTCCCAACTTGACTCTTGCTGGGATTAAACATGACAATAGGTCTGATCTGATTTCATCATCATTTAAAAAATCATCTATTATTTTTCACTTTATGTTTCTGTGTGGGAGCAAACTGTTGAAATCTTTACTTAATGTATGCTAAACTGATCTTCTGTATATAGAGAGAATTGAAAATGAATCTTGATGTGAATGGAGGGGGAGAGGGAGTGGGAAAGGGGAGGGTTGCAGGTGGGAGGGACGTTATGGGGGGGAAGCCATTGTAATCCATAAGCCGTACTTTGGAAATTTATATCCATTAAATAAAAGTTAAAAAAAATATAGTGAAATCAACTTCCATGGTTAGAATTTTTCCTCATGTGTCTTTTCTCCCTTTTTACTTCTAATTCTTCTATATCTTTATGTTTTGTGTGGATCTTTTGAAAACAGCTAATGCTTTACTGTTTTTTAAAAAAGATTTATTTATTTATTTGAAAGGCAGAGTTACAGCGAGGCAGAGGCAGAGAGAGAGAGAGAGAGAGAGCCTTCCATTCACTGGTTCACTCTCCAAATGACCTCAATGGCTGGAGCTGGGCCAATCCGAAGCCAGGAGCCAGGAACTTCATCTGAGTCTTCCACCCGGGTGAAGGGGCCCAAGGACTTGGGCCATTTTCTATTGCTTTCCTAGGCCATAGCAGAGAGCTGGACTGGAAACGGAGCAGCAGGGACTTGAATGGGTGTCCATATGGGATGCCGGCAATGTAGGTGGTGGTTTTACCTGCTACGCCACAGCCCTGGCCCCTCAACTATTATTTTTTAAAAATATCATCTGATAATATATTTTTTTTTACAGGCAGAGTGGGCAGTGAGAGAGAGAGACAGAGAGAAAGGTCTTCCTTTTGCTGTTGGTTCACACTCCAAATGGCCGCCACGGCCGGCGCGCTGCGGCCGGCGCACTGCGCTGATCCGATGGCAGGAGCCAGGTGCTTCTCCTGGTCTCCCATGGGGTGCAGGACCCAAGCACTTGGGCCATCCTCCACTGCACTCCCTGGCCACAGCAGAGAGCTGGCCTGGAAGAGGGGCAACTGGACAGAATCCGGTGCCCCGACCGGGACTAGAACCCGGTGTGCCGGTGCCACAAGGCGGAGGATTAGCCTAGTGAGCCGCGGCGCCGGCCTCATCTGATAATCTTGTCTTCAGCTGGATAAATTCATTTAGCTTTGGATTTTGTTTTATTGTATTACATTATATTTTCTCTTGATTCTGCTTTTTTTTTCTAAGACTTCTTCTTCCCCTTCTTGTCTGAAGAATCTCTTGATGAATCCTTTTCCTTATTCCACTGTTTCCCTATTGTTGTGTTTCTCACTGCACACTATTGACAATTTGGACCAGATAATTCTTCGTTGTGAACCGTCTTGTGTGGTGGAATGAGAAGGCCATGCCAAGGTGGCCACTGGCAAGCGAGCGTCAGTTACTCAGGAATGGCTTTGAAACCCACCTGGCAACAGGCTGTGATTGGATGGCTTTGGAAACTGCCTGGCAACAGGCTGGGATTGGTTGGGGCATAGACCGCCCCTTGACCAGATTGGCTGGTCTTGGCTATATAAGCTGTTGTACCAACTGAAATAAACGAGTCTGCGGGCTGCTCGCCTCAAGCCCGCTTTCACCCGACTCCCAGGGTCTGTGTGGTGACTCCGTGCCTCTTGCCCCCACCACGCCCCTCCTCTCAGAAACGAATCCACTGCAACATTGTTGAGAAATCAACGGCAACAGTCTTGCGCATTGTTGAATGTCCAGTGACATTGCTGGCCTCTACCTGTTAGATGCCAGAGCACCCCCTCCGTAGTCTGGAGAACCAAATGTGTTTGCAGACATTACCCAGTGTTCCCTGGGACAAAATCCTCTCCCTCCAACTAAGAAACACTTTTCCAGTAGTCAGTTACTCTGGAAATCTTAGCGTACTTCATTTATCTGTCCTCAAGTGAGCCAGTGTTGTTATCTGTGTCCTGAATACAACAACTTTAGTTAAAACACTTCAATTTGTTCCCTCTGGGTGCTTTAGCTGTATCCCAAACTCTCTTCTGTTTAATTTTTAAATTTTTTTCTTTTTTTTTTCAAAGAGCTTATTCATTTATTTGAGAGGTAGAATTACAGACAGTGAAAGGGAGAGACAGAGAAAAAGATGTTACATTTGCTGGTTCACTCCCCAAGTGGCTGAAACAGCTGGAGGTGGGCCCATCTGAAGCCAGGAGCCAGTTACTTCCTCCTGGTCTCCCACGTGGGTGCAGGGGCCAAGGACTTGGGCCATCCTGTGCTGCCTTCCCAGGTGCAACAGCAAGGAACTGGTTGAAAGTGGAGCAGCTGGGACTCGAACTGGCACTAATATGGGATGCCAGCATTGCAGGCTATGGCTTAATTTGCTAAGTTTCTCCTTTGTTGTTTTTTTAAATATATTATTTATTTATTTGATAGGTAGAGCTATAGACAGAGTGAGAGAGAGACAGAGAGAGAGAGGTCTTCATCCACTGGCCCACTCCCCAAATTGCTGCAAAGGTCAGAGCCGGGCAGATCTGAAGCCAGGAGCCAGGAGCTTCTTTCAGGTCTCCCACGCAGCTGCAGGGCCATCTCCTATTGCTTTCCTAGGCCATAAGCGAAGAGCTGGATCAGAACAGGAGCAGCTGCGACACGGACCAGACTAGCAACCGTATGGGATGTCAGTGCCACAGGCCAAGGCCTAGCCTGCTACATTGCAGCGCCAGCCCCAGAATTTCTTCTTAATATCACAACTTCCATCTTGGATCAGTTTCCTTCTGCCTGAAATAATGCTTCAGATCTTTGCCTAATAAAGCCCTTTTGATGTGAGGCTCTCTCAGATGTTGTTTGTTGAGTCTGTATCCCTTTTCCTGAAAGATATTTTTTGCAGGGTCCACAATGCAAGTTGACACAGCTTTTGCAGCACCTGGAGGGTGTCCCACCCCTCTTTGGCTTTGGTAACCATCTGTAATCATCCAGATTTGTTTTTCCTTTGAAGGTAATCTTTCTTCTCCGCTGGTTTGGGCGTTCTGCAGTTTTGCCCTGATGATTTCTGTTAAGGTTGTCAACCACGATGGAGAGTGACAACCAAGACCACGCTGAGCAAAGAAAGTTTTATTAGGGTGAAGAACTGCCGGGAGCAGCCTCGGAGGGGGAGGAGCTCGGGGCTCCTGTGTAAGGCTGGGGCTTCATAGGGAGCTGTGTCGGGGAGGAGGGAGACAGTGGGGAGCGGCCGAACCAAGGGATGTGGGATGCGGGCTGGGGCGGCTGGAGAGGGTCCCAGATACCGTGAGACAGGTGTCCCCGGACACAGGGACCTCAGGGCTGCCTGATTCATAGCTGGGGCAGTGATAGGGACTGGGAGGCACAGGAAGTTTCCCCGACTTGCAGCTGGGACAAATTGTGGGCTCGGTGAGATGAGGTGAGGCGCACGCTGCCTCTGTGTTTTTGTTTTCCTGACGCCAGGAAAGCATAGGGGAGATGTCTCGGACCCGAGTGGATTCAGGACTCGCACGATTCCTAGTTTGTCCGTCTTGGGATTTGGGATTCCTAAATTTGTAGACTGGGGTCTTTCATCAGCCATTATTTTTTTTCCAGCATCAAATATTGTTTTTACCATCTTCTTCCTCACCTCTCCTTTTGGACATCTTTATCTGCTTAAATTTTCCATCCTTTTGTCTCTCTGAACTGTGCCTCCAGATAATCGCCTATTTTAAAAAAGTAAAACATCTTTATTCAAACAATATATATTGTAAACAAAGAAAATTCTAAAGATTGTATAAAACTACTAAATATAACACGGCCTTAGGATACAGTTTTTAAAAATCAATTGTATTCGCCGGCGCCCTGGCTCACTAGGCTAATCCTCTGCCTTGTGGCACCGGCACACCGGGTTCTAGTCCCGGTCGGGGCGCCAGATTCTGTCCCAGTTGCCCCTCTTCCAGGCCAGCTCTCTGCTGTGGCCAGGGAGTGCAGTGGAGGATGGCCCAAGTGCTTGGGCCCTGCACCCCATGGGAGACCAGGATAAGTACCTAGCTCCTGCCATCAGATCAGCATGGTGCGCCAGCCACGGCGGCCATTGGAGGGTGAACCAACGGCAAAAGGAAGACCTTTCTCTCTGTCTCTCTTTCTCACTGTCCACTCTGCCTGTCAAAAAAAAAATCAATTGTATTTCTACATATGCTACAAACATTGAAAAAAAAAAATCTGTTCCAAAAAGGCAATCACAGATGGACGACCTCAGCACTTACCCGTTTTCTGTGTCAGTGTGGGCTGGGCCATGCGGCCATTACTGGTGATTTAGTTAGTAGACCTGGAGTCAGGCAGATGGCCTGCGCCGTGGGGGTGGAGCTCACCCAGTTGAAGGCTTTAAGAGAAAAAGGATTGGAAGGGCTTGCTCTGCCTGCTGGAGCATCCAGCGTTCCGATTCGTCTTTATTTCTTTTAAGATTTATTCATTTGTTTGAAAGGCAGAGTTACAGAGACAGGGAAGGCTGGGCAGCCCAAAGCCAGGAGCCAGGGGCTTCATCCAGGTCTCCCATGTGGGCGCAGGGGCCCAAGCACTTGGACCATCTTCTACTGCTTTCCAAGGTGCATTATTAGCATGGAGCTGGATCTGAAGTGGAGCAGCCGGGGCTTGAACTGGTGCCCCCATGGGATGCCAGCGCTATAGGCAGAGGATCAACCTGCTGAGCCACAGTGCCAGCTCCTAAGCTAATTCTTTAAACTCTACCCCCTCCTGCACACACACACACACATGCATACACGCACCATGCACACACACACATGCACACACGCACACACCCACTATTGGGTCTGTTTCCCTGGGGAACCCTAACACACTCCTTCCTGCCCAGTTCACTTACTCCTTTTAGTTGCGTGTCAGCTGTTCTTATTTGCTCCCCTCCCTGCCACCCCACCCAGATCTGTTTGGCCACTTGTTGCTCTGCAGTAGAATATAACTGCTGGTTCGAAACTCCACTTCCCTTCTTGTGAGGGACGCCACACTCCGGCCTGCTGCTGTAGGGCTTGCAACAAGGTCCTCCTTGGGAAAGCGTACACATCCCCCGTTCTCTTCACCTTACACTTGGCCATGCCTTTGGCAGAAAGAATGAAAACAGAGGCTTCACGCTCCCTGTCCATGCAGAGGCGCTGAGAAGCCGTGTGTGGACTGCCATTCCCTGCCGGAGTCCAGCTCCAGCAGGTCCAGGGGTTCCTGAAGGTGTGGGAGGCGTTGGTGCAGGGAGAAATGAGAGACTCTCACAGCAAGCTGATGGCGCGGCTCTGCTCTCCAGCACCAGACTTGATATCATGTCGCACAATGATTCTCTCTTCTTACAATAACGAGTCTGTTGTCCATTTTCTTAGAACCACTGACCTTGTATCTTATGGTGCCTCTAGGTTCTATGTCTGCATCTAGTTACAATTTCTTTGACGTTCAATGGCATATTGAGAGCATGGGTTACTATCACCGACAGGTGCGAGACAACGGGCTGCCCACACAAGCCAAGGCCAGAAGTGCTGTTGAGCTAGAGGACCACCTTCCTAATCTAATCTTTACTAGAAGCCCAATGTTCAAAGCAGGCCCTTTTTAAATGCTTCCCCTCTTCTGCAGTTCTTTCTGTAACTCTTTCATTTCTTTATTGTACTTACCTAAAGGTTCACTAGGTCTATTCCACTTCTGACATCCTAACCATTGTTGTATTTGTAGCACATTATTGAATTAAAGCTGTAATAGCATTTATCTTTATTCTAGTGGGAATAATATGTACCAGGGAGCCCGTTGCCTTTTAATTCTTTTCCACAAACAGCTCAACCTTGTGTGAAGCATTAACCCCTTCTCCTACATAACATTCTGCTTGATTAAAACTCTACAAAGCAATGGACGTTTTGGGGGTTATGAGACTAAGCGCTTTTCCCTGAAATTAGCGGGGCCACCAGGAAGCTCCGGCTTTCTTATGTGCAGTTTAGTTCTCAGCAAACCTAAAACCATCACGAGGACTGCAGCTGTCCTTCTCAGCCTTGCTGGGACCTTGTCAGCCAGCCCAAGTTGCCTCGGCCTCGCCAATCTCCCACTGTCTGCCTCTGGCGTGTCCTAGAGCGAACCTGTCACTGAGACCCCCACAGGTCCACAGTTGTCCCCCAGCCCATGGGACATGAGCTTGAATCGCATCCGTGAGCAGAGAAGAGACACCAAGGCCCTTCCCAGGAAGTAGGCTGTGATTATGTCTGCGTAAGGCTCTGTTGGATTTGTATCCAAAAGACTGAGCCTCCAACAAAGAAGGGATTTTTCTTATCTGTGTTTTTAGCTTCTTTGCCTCCCTTATATGGCTGCATGGGTATGTTACGTGGCAGCTGTAGGAACTGATACAACGCTGCCCATGCTTACATAGTCACTGATGAAGTTTCCTTCCTGGAAAGGGTTAACACCATGCTCTGTGCTAGTAGGGAGCCGAATCAGTTACCTGCGGGCAGATGTCGGCTACAGCGCGGAGACATTCACAGGCAAGCAGGTACTGATCACATTCCATTCCCAGGATAAGTTTCTTTTCTTTTCTTTTTCTTCCTGACCTTGGGAAGGCCTCTCCCAGGACTCCCGGCCTACAGATCAGCAGCAAGGGGTGCTGGGAAAATGAGCATGTGGTGATGTAAGCCCCTCAGGGTGGGGGGGGTCAGCTTCTTAGGTGGGAGAGCCCTCAATATGTGAAAGGAGTCAAAGGTGGAACAGGATTGAGGGCGAGGCGGTTCCTTTTCTCCCCTCCAACCCACCTACGCATCCACAAGGGTGGAACTCAAGACTGCTCTCGGCTGAGCCCCACGTCCAGGGAGGCAGAGCTTGGGTGGGGAAGAGAGCAAATTTCTCTCTTGTCCACAGACCAGCTCCAGACTGGCGTAAGGCACTGAGCATAATGCTGATGGCCCCTCTATGTACTTGAAAGTAACTTGAAAAATACTGAACCCTAAAATGGGGGGGGGGGCAATAAACTTGCGATCCATGTCCCTCGTGACTTGCCTTTAAAAACGCCAGTTTCCAGAAGTGTTTTTCCTACGCCGGGGCCTGTAATGAATCTGCTGTCCCAGGCCGTCTAGCACAGCGAGGGGGACAGCGGTTCCAGCCCGTGTGGGCGGAGGTGGAGCACCTGCAGGATTGAGGCTGGAGGAATGGCTGTGGTTTATGCATGCCGGCTGCGCGCTGGCCACTGGGGCAGGGGTTTGGATAAACTGTTGCTAACCTTCAGATCTTTCTGTCCCCAGTGCAGGTGAAGAAGCAGCAGAGAGACCCCCAGGCCAGTGAATGTCTGAGCTGGAACTGAAACCCTGGGCACTTCTGTCCCTTGAAGCTTCCTGGGCCGAGAGCTCGCGATGACGCAAGGCCTGCAGAGGGCTGGCGTGGAGGCGCAGCCGGTTAAGCCGCTGCCTGGGACGCCAGCAGCGCACAGCAGAGCGCCGGTTTGAGTTCCAGTCGCTCCACTTCCAAATCAGAAGACGGCCCAAGTACTTGCGCCCTGACAACTATATGGTGTGGTGGGGCGCATCGTGCAAAAGTCCAGCAGAGCGGTTAAGTTAAATGAGGAGTCTTTATTAGTCAGCTGGCGCCTGCCCTCCTCTAGAACAAGTCCAGGGAAGACAGCCGAGTCGCAGCCGTGGGGCGTAATTAAAGGCAGAAACTACATGTCGGTGGCCTTGACCTTTATCAAGGAAGCAAGCAAGCAGAAGTACAGAAGCCAGAACTATGCTGGTTACAGCCAGATGAGCAGACCCATATCTGTAACTCGTTTCTCTTCAAGGAACAGTCCCTGCTCTGGAGCAACCAAGCAAAATAGCCTAAAGCCACTTGGGCTGGCTATGTCCTATGGGAAAATTTTAAACTTCAAGTCACCTTGTCACAATGGGAGACCCTGGTTGTGGCCTAGCCCTGATCTGGCTGTGGCAGCTATCTGGGGAGTGAACCAGTGGATGGACGATTCTCTCTCTCACTCTCTCTCTCTCTCTCCCTGTCTTTCTAATAAATAAAATAAATGCTTAAAAAAACCCAAAAAGACCAGACCTCAGACCCAGCCCAGCACCCGCCCCGTGGCAGGCAGGGAAAGGAAGTTCCCGGATGAAGAGGTGTCCAGACGTGACACGAGAGCCTCACTCAGTAGTGAACGATGACACACGTGTGGCATCAGCACCGTCACACAGAGTGTGGCCTGAGAGCACCAGCGGCATACAAAACATACTCAGGTAGAAAAAGAAATCCTGTCTGCTTCTGAGGGCCCAAGCAGCCGGCGTCTGCCCGGTGTCGGGCTGACCGCTCCGCGTGGACGTGGGGTTCGCGGCCGGCTGTCTCGGGGGCCCGGCAGGCAGCGTCTCCCAGCACCTGTGTCTTCACGCCTCCAAGCATTTCTGTCCACGCCATGAACGCGTGGCCCGCGCGTGAGTGAATCGAAGAGGCTGCACGCGGGACTCTCGGTGGACAGCTTGTGAAGGGGTCACCGGAGCCTTGAGCGAGCAGGACGCTCCGGCAGGGGAGGGGGGCAGTCCCTCTGCCGTCAGCTCTTCAAAGCCAGCTCTGAGGTTGCCGGGGCGAGTCCGGCCTCGGCGAGCTCCGGATCTGGGGAGCGCTCCGAGGCGCCTGGACCATCCTTGCCCCTCTGGTCCCCCTGCGAGGTGGATGTGGGAGCTGGGGCGTGGCCAGGCCCGGCTTGGGGGGCTTCCTCCTCGGCAATGGAATCTGGGGGCTCCTGCCCAGACAGGGTCCCGAGGCCACAGCTCTCAGCGGGACTCTGCTTGCTGCCTTCGGAGTCTTCCGCAACGACACTGAGTTTGTCAAAAACTTCATTCTCGTCCAGCAGTGGGAAGGAGAAAAACAGACGCGTGCCGTGATGAGGGTTACCTAGGAACTGGAGAGGAGCAGAACCGTTAATTATCATCTTCCCCCTTTTCTTTCTCTAAACGAACGAGGATTTTATGCAGAACTCCTGGGCACCACTCTTTAGGAAGCGGGGGTGTGGTTTGTTCTGGAAAATGCATCTTAGAACAACAGGATTTCCTGCTGTCCCCAGGCTGCATTAGGGGCCCCCTGTGGCACTGTCCAGCCTCGCCACGCACTGTCCAGCACGGTAGCCAGGGGCCACAGGTAGCCACGGACTACTTGAAATGTGGGCGTTCTCACTGATATGTGCTGTGTGTGATGCATACCAGATTTTGACACTGAAAAGAGAATGTAAAATATTTCAATAGTGGAAAACAAGAGTCGTTGCATGTTGAAATATCTTGTTATTAATGTTGTAATTAATGTTGACCTGTTGACCTGACCGTGAGGTCTCCGCACACCTGAGGGACCCTGACTCCCCAGTGTGTCTCCCCTGTAGATAGGGCCAGGGCTAGTCGGGGACAAGGACCAGAGGACCAGAGGCCCATCATCCTGTGGTCTCCAGTGCTTTGAGGATGAAGACGTCTACTTCTGTTTCCGTGCATCTGTGGATTTCACATACTCCATTCTTAATCCCTGTGGGCCGACCAGCGGATCTGACTCCTCCTATTCCTCAAGATTCAATGGTCGTACATTCCTTAAAGCTTTGCCTTTTAATCCCCTCCACTCTGTCTAGAATCCTTGTGAGATGCTCTCCAATTGGTTGGTCTATTCCCCTCTTAATGTAACTCCCATACTCGGCCTTTTGTTATGCCCCAGTTGAAGTGGAGGGTGGGTACCCTTCCTGGTGGGGTGGACTTGTCAGGATTTCCCTCCCGAGTCTTGAGTGGGGCAAGTAAAACTATGTCAAGCTCCCTGCTAGGCAGTGGAGGATGCTGGGAGGAAGGGCGGACCTCAGAGACAGGGGGTTCAGCCGCCCCTGGTTCCCCTGAGGAAGGGGGAAAGGATGAGAGAACAAAGGAGGATGTGGAAAACCTTATAAAAGCAACGATTGGGCCGAGCATCTTGGTTGGACACATGTAGAAACCGGGGGCTGGACCAACAGACCCGTGCTGTCAGGGCAGGGTCTCCGTCCCCAGCAAGCTTCCCTCAACTCCCAGTGCTCCACGGGGCGGTGGGCAGCACACTCCTGCTCATTAAGCACCAACCTGGAGAATCTGGTGATGTGGAGAAGCTGGTCTGCTCCGTGGTGTCCTGCAGCTTCCCCCCTCCCCCCTGGCCCTTCTCCTACACCCCGTCTAGGGGGTCATGGGGTCTCCAGCCAAGGCACCGAGGGCTCGCTCTAAGAGGCTCCTTTACTCTGCTTGTCCTGGCTTGGATTCTCCACCACCCCCTCGGTCCTTCCCTGTCTGACCAGGGCCTGAGGGTGAACCCAGAAGCAAAACCAGAATTGTTTTGCTTGCTTCCTCGTGGCGGTCAGTTAACAAAGCACCTTCTGCCCTCCTGACTGAAAGCAGGGCCAACCCCCGGAGGGACCTCCTAGCCCCTGCCTCCTGCTGCCAACCAGCTCCACTCTGCCTCAGCCATTGAGGCCGTGAAAAAAGCCCACGCAAACCAGCTCAGCCCCGCCCGATGCCCTCCCCATTATCTCGGCCATCAGCTCCTTTGTCCAGGGAAGCCCCAGCTTGGAAGGGGGTTGGGCTCTCCCTGTGTGTGTACCCGGAGTGAGCCACCTCTCAGGCTTATTCCGTGAGCAAACCCGTTCTGGCTGTGAGTTCGCATCTGGCCTCCACTTTGTCCTACTCCTTTCCTTACGCTTTGGTGCCCAACGTCGGGAAGGGTGTGAGAGATCAGCCCTGCACCTGCTGTGGTTCCTTGGAAGTTCATACGGCTTGCAGGCAGTCATTACGTCCATGTACCCGATGCCCTCTGGGTGAGGACTGTGATCCCCACCCTGAACTTCCCTCTCCTTTCTGTGGCAAACTGGGGGTGAGGACCACCAGGTGATCTTGAGTGTCCCACCCTCACAGACCCTCTCACCCCCAGGGGAAGCCTCCAGCCACACTGTTCCCTGCTCGGCCACATTTCTGCCCAGCTCCCCCTTGCTCTTCCCTATCAATCACTTCCATTTTCCTTCCCAGAAAGATGCCGGGGACGCATGTGACTGGAAGCAACCTGGGGGAAGACTGATCGTCTCAGGCCAAGGTCCTCAATGTGAGCCCAGATTCCCAGCTGCGACCAGACACGAACCCCCTGATAGGGAACCTGAGTGCCGACTCCCTTCCTCCACTGCTATCCTGACCCAGCGTCTCTCCTCGCTGGAACGAGGGTGAAATTCTCAGACCCCCTCCAGTGTCCTCCTTGGGGTGACTTGGGCAGGCTTGGGAGACGTCTCCCCAGGCTCCCAAGGGAGTTGAGAACCGCCTTGGTCTCTACCTCCTCATTCTCCACTTGTATCTTCTCATCTCCCTGTGAATTCTCAGCCAGAAACCGTTTGTCAATTCTTTCTTCTGCACGCAACCCTGGACCTGATTCCCAGCCCGCCGGATTGGTAAGAAGTCGGCCCTCATCTGGGCTCCCCAGGTGCCAAGGCAGGCCTAGGGGGCTGAAACTCAGAGGGTTTAGGGTGCGAGGTCAGTTCCACTGGGATCCTTCCCACGAGACTTGGTTTAGGGATGTCAGTCTAAGCGTAGGGAACCAGTGGATGGAAGATCTCTCTCTCTTCTCTCTCTCTCTCTGTAACTCTGACTTTCAAATAAATCAATAAATCTTAAAAAAAAAAAAAAGAAAAAAAGATTGGCCTCACTTTTTTTCAAACCTAAAACCCAAGATCTGGTTATGCCGCTGAACTTCCGCTGTGCTTGTGCAAGGGCCTAAAGGGTTAAAGCCCACTCCTCCCCCTCCTTGGCTGCAGTCTTTGGTTGGGGGGTGGGGGGAGGCAGACAGCTGCTTAAACTTTTTTTTCCCCCTCTCTTTTTGTTAACTCCGCCCCTTTGCCTAATGGCAGGGAGGAAGAAGGCCAGTTGTCTCTCTGCCAGGCCCAGGAGCCTCCCTGGCAAGGACTCCCCTTCCCTCGCTCTCGAATGTGAGTGTAAGTTACCAGTCTCCAGTGGGCATCTCCGTGCACAGCAGCCCTGGCCCACGGGCACTCTTGGGAGCCCTCTTGCAGCTGCCTGAAGCCGTGCCTGTCACAGATAGCCACAGTCTGCTCACTGTTGAGCACGTGTTGCGGCTCTAAGGTGTTTGATGGGGGGTGGGGGTGGGGGTGGAACTAGGCTCAAATTCAACTTAAAATCTAAAGAGATGTCTTTGGCAAATAGTAACCGCAGGTATAACAATGCCAGGGTAAGGTCTGGTGCTCATTTGGTTCAGCGGGAACTGGAGCTGGGTTTACAGGGAGTTCTCTCTTCTGGATCTAGGAAGGTCGCTGCCTTGAAAAACGGCTTAGCAACTTCGCAAACGTGTTTTGTCACTTGGTTTAATGGATCTAGCCGAATTGGCTATGGGTCATCAGAGCTCTATTCTTACAGCCCCTTCGGGTAGATTTGGCAAAATTAGAAATTGTGGCTTAAGTGTATAAAAGAGAGAGATGGTGTGTTTTACAGGACACTGCTTGGCCTCAGTACTCCCTGAGACTGAGCGAGAAACGGCCACTGAATAGCCCTCTGGCTTATGCCACTGATTTCTGGCTGGAGTTGTTCTATGAGAAGGAAAGAAGATGGGAGTAAGTTCCGCCCATGCAAGCGCGTATGCTGTTATGCCAAAGTGAGCCAATACAGAGTGGGTCGGAAAGATAATTACATTAATCCAAATGTCTTTTGGGTCACAAAACTTAAGTAGATCTAAGTAAATCTTTGATAGAGAATCTGCTTTAAATTTGTCTAAAAGAAGGTTAAAGATAGCTTTACAATTGCTAACATACATGCGTGCCTGTGTTTGCTGGTCAGAAAATGTTATTCTTGGGTAGTTATTTGAACTAGCACACATTTAATTTTGACTTAAGAACAAAGAATTCAGATGAAGTTATAACACTCATTGTGTTCTGTGTACGAAGCACAATGAACTAACTTCAGAGTTTTCTTTGACAGGAAAATGATTTAAAATAGTAGGTATGCTTATCTGATGTCTGTTTCTTAAGTCTAGGTGTAGTCACTAAAAATAAATTGGATAAACATAAATGAGGTAAATGTTTCCTAAGGCAGGGCTGGTGCTGTGGTGCAGTGGGTTAAAGACCCGGCCTGCAGGGCCAGCAGCCCATGTGGGCGCTGTTCCAAGTCCTGGCTGTTCCACTTCCAATCCAGCTCTCTGCTATGGCCTGGGAAAGCAGTGGGAATGGGCCAAGTACTAAGGAGTTAGCACTATCTGCCTATTAAAAAAAAGTTTGCGTGATTATGGTAACTTTGACTAAATCTGTTTCATAGCTTTGGTTAAAATATTCAGGTTGAATGGATTACTTTTGCAAGGGTCAAAGATCTAGTTTTTCTTTTTTTTTTTTTTTAGTTAATTTAGATTGTGTAAAATACATTGTTGGGTTATGAAATGGTGCCGAATTTATGTTGTAGTTATATAAAGGTCTGATGTTTCAAGTGCCAGAGACAGTCACAGACTAAAGATGAAGAAAAAGGCCAGAAAACAACCAGGCGTGACGAGGTCAGAATATGGATCAGACAGAGGTCCAGACAAAAGGAAGGAGACTTCCACAAGAGACAGAGACGATTCAAGACAGGTGATGCAGTGGATCCCAGATAGCAGGCTTCTGGGACAGGGACACCAGCACAGCCTGGCAACCCAGGCCCATAACCCACTGGCTATGCGGTGAACGCCGGTTAAGTCCAAAGGCCCAGGAAGTGTGGCTATGCGGTGAACACCGGTTAAGTGTGGTAGCCAGAGGACAGGCTAGGCAATCAGGGGGGCCTGGCTTGTTGCCTCATCCTCCTTCATTTTCTTCTAGATGGGAAACTGACCATTCTGAAGGACTCTCCATGGGATGTACAGTTTGATCCCCAGACCTTACAGAAGGGATGGCTAACCTTTTTATGTAATAATGCCTGGCCACATAGAGAAACCAAACAGCATAGCCACAACATGAGAGCTTAACTTATGATATGACTTCACAACCAGGTTTATTTTGCCATTGGCACAGGAAACAGGCAAAAACTCTCCTTTTCACACTGAACTAAGCAAGAGATAAAAGTTTTACTGATGACCTCAAAATATACAGACAAGTCATCACATTGAATCTTACCCAAAAGGATATAGTTCTCATGGGCACAGTATTAACACCCAGGGAAATACGAAGGTGAGACTTTGCTCACGACCATAGCTTTCTAGATCACCCTGATACTAAGAGAAATCTTCAGGGACTAGCACTGTGGCACAGCAAGTTAAAGCCCCTGCCCAGAGTGCTGGTTCAAGTCTCAGCTGATCCACTTCATTTTAAAAAAAAAGATTTATTTATTTATTTGAAAGACAGAGTTACACAGAGAGAGGACAGGCAGACAGAGAGAGAGGTCTTCCATCTGATGGTTCACTCTCCAGATGGCTGCAACAGCCAGAGCTGCACCGATCCAAAGCCAGGAGCCAGGAGCCTCTTCTGGGTCTCCCACGTGGGTGCAGGGGTCCAAGGACTTGGGCCATTTCTACTGCTTTCCCAGGCCATAGCAGAGAGCTGGATCAGAAGTGGAGCAGCTGGGACTAGAACCGGCGCCCATATGGGATGCTGGTGCTTCAGGCCAGGGCATTAATCCGCTGAGCCACAGAGCTGGCCCCTGGCTGCTCCACTTCTAATCCAGCACCCTGCTAATGTGCTTGGGAAAGCAGTAGAAGATAGCCCAAGTGCTTGGGCCCCTGCACCCATGTGGGAGACCCAGAAGAAGCTCCTGGCTCCTGGCTTTGAATTGGCCCAGATCCAGTTGTTGCAGCTACTTGGGGAGTGAACCAGTGGATGGAAGACCTCCCTTTCTCTCTCTGTCTTACCTCTCTCTGTAGCTCTGTCTTTCAAATGATTAAAACTATTATCAAGTTATTAATAAAAATTAAAATTAAAAAAATAGAAATCTTCAAATACTAGGGATGGGACTTAGCACCTGCTTGGCCGACATTCTGAAGGCTGCCTCTGTGGTATCAGAGACCAGGAGGAAGAAGAGAGCTAGGCAACAGGGACAATGTAAAGTCAAGTGGCAGGTCAACTCACATCTCTACTGCCGTACATCTGCCGTGAGCTGCTGTTAAGGAGACCTAACAAGGTCCGTCTGCCCCCAAACGGAACTAGTTTTCCATGATGAAAGCCAGGGCTTCGGGCAAACAGCAGGCATGACAGAAGCCAGCTTCCAGTGAGCCCCGTCAGCTCTGCCAAGAGCCGGGTCACTGGAATTGGAAGTGCCCTGGAGTCAAAGGACTCCCAAGTCAGAACAGTAGACCCTGATGGCTCCAAGCTGAAAAAGCCCTTCGCTCCGCCCAGCTTCCATAGTGACCACCGCTACCAAGGGAGGGGCTGGGGTCAATGGCTTTGCAGGCAGGACTGTACATTTCCTTTTAAAGATGCCACCTGTTCAGCCAGCCAGGTAATGGGAGCCAACAGGGTGCTTTTCCTACGGAGGTTCAGACCTCCCTCTTCCAGCTCCCCATGCAAAGAGCTGGATAGGTCTGGGCCTCACATGTACCTGGCCAGGCCTTAACGCCCACCTGATTATTATCAAGCCCCTCTTGTCAGTTTCTGGTTGCCTGGGAAAACTTTCCCAGGTTCTCTAATAATGATTCAACTCCTTGTTTGGGACCCTGTGTATTGAATCTGCTTGTTAGATTTGTCTCCTCCAGACCCGAAGCAATGGGATTCCAGGTGGTCCTGCTCATGACACGAGGCTGTGAGGCTCTGAGCTGGTACTGTGGCACCCTCACAGGCCGCGTCCTGCTGGAACCTGTCGTGACTGCGGGTCCCCATGTCACCCCTGCTCAGCTTGATGAAGACAGAGGAGCCTCGCCCTAACCCCTGTCAGCAGCCAGCGTTTGCATGAGCAGAAGCAGGAACGAAGCAGCCCGGGACAGGAAGCCAGACTAACTCCACCCCACGGCTCCCCACAGCACACACACAGGAAACAAAACAGGAACATCCTTTCTCTGCAGCCACCGAGTGTAAACCTGTTATCCCGCTAACCAGGCAGGGACGCGCACTCTCCTTTTCCTCTTTCCCCCTTTGTCTTCGGCCCTGGACCTGCCTCTGTTCTCTGTCCCTCTAACCCACCACGTCGAGAGCGATTTTGGACTCACCCCCTTGCTAATCTTGTTGGGTGTCCTGGCAGGAATCGGGACAGGAATGGCCAGACTGGGAATTTCGGCAGACAAGGCAAGTAAAATCAAAGACCTATCCCTCACTCCCAAAGATGACGTGAACAACCTAGCGCGGCAACTGTCTGTACTCAGGGTTGACACAAGCCTTAGGGACATTTCAGTCCCTTGCTTACGTGACTGAAAGCAGAGCCAATCCCTGGAGAGACCTCCTAGCCCCCTGCATTTGTCTTCAACCAGCTTGACACCCCCCCTCAGCGATTTAACCTGAAAAAGGTCCCACCTAATGCCCTCCCCACTCTCACAACCCTCAGCCACCTTGTCTATGTAAGCCCCAGCTTGTAAGGGTGGGGGGAGGCTCTCTGTCATGTGTCCGCCCTGTGTGCATGCCAGTCGTGAGCCACTTCTCAGGTTTCTTCCTTGAATAAATCTGTTGGGGGTGGGGGGAGGGCTAGCTGTATGGCACAGTGGTAAAAGCCACTGCCTGCAGCGCTGGCATTCCATATGGGCACCGGTTTGAGTCCTGGCTGCTCCACTTCCAATCCAGCTCTTTGCTGTGGCCCGGGAAAGCAGTAGAAGATGGCCCCCAAGTGTTTGGGTCCCTACACCCACGTGGGAGACCAAGAAGAAGCTCCTGGCTCCTGGTTTTGGATCCACCCAGCTGCAGCCATTGTGGCCATCTGGGAAGTGAACCAGCGGATGGAAGACCTCTCTCTCTGTCTCTCCCTCTCTCTCTCCTGTAACTCTACCTTTCAAATAAATTTTTTAAAAAGAATCTCTGATCTCCTTTTCTCCCTGGCTATGCCTGTGGCTCCCCATGGATCGCCATGGCATGTGTACCCAGGATTTTAAATTTGCTGCTCAATCCTGAGTAAAATCATGTTTTGTTAGAGTCTCTCTGCTCTTTAGGTGGGCACCATTGCAAGGCCTTTCAGGCCCACAGATGGGGTCTGAGGACACTTGTTAGGCACCCACGCTGTCCACCACTGTGACACCAGGATCTGCTGTGAGCCCAACAGGGCAAGGGCTCTCACAAGCAGCTGAAGGAGGAGGAGAAGGGTCAGTCTTGGTCACAGGGAAGCCAGGCTGGTTCATGGGGGTGAGCTATAAACAGCCTGCTGCCACATGGCACCAGGCAGGCAGAGCTCAGGCTGTGCCTCTGGGGAGGGTAAAAGTGGCTCAAGATGGCCCAGCTGTGAACCACAGGCAGCTGCCGGTGGCTAGGCTGGCCCAGGAGTCATGAGCGGGTTCAGATTTTGCAACAGTTGCATTTAAAGGGTTACATTAAGTAACTACATAATTTTCATTTTACCTCTTGGGTCTTCAAAGCCTAAAACAGTTTCTATCTAGCCCTTTAAGAAGGAAGGGGGCTGGCATTGTGGCACTGACTGAGGCTTTCGACTCGAGCTGTCTAGGCTATGGAAGCCTTCTGAATCCACAATCTCCGCCAGTATTTAGATAAGGCCATACTGCCCTGTAGTATGTCTTGAAATCTGGTATTGTGATGTCTCTGGCTTTGTTTTTGTTGTACAAGATTGCTTTAGCAATTCTAGGTCTCCTGTGCCTCCATATGAATTTCAGCATCATTTTTTCCAGATCTGAGAAGAATGTCTTGGGTATTTTGATTGGTATCACATTGAATCTATAAATTGCTTTTGGGAGAATAGACACTTTGATGATATTGATTCTTCCAATCCATGAACATGGACGATTTTTCCATTTTTTGGTATCCTCTTCTATTTCTTTCTTTAATGTTCTGTAATTCTCATCGTAGAGATCGTTGACATCCTTGGTTAAGTTTATCCCAAAGTATTTGATTGTTTTTGTAGCTATTGTGAATGGGATTGATCTTAGAAGTTCTTTCTCAGACTTGGTATTGTCTGTGTATACAAAGGCTGTTGTTCTTTGTGTATTGATTTTATACCCTGCTAATTTAACAAACTCTTCTATGAGTTCCAATAGTCTCTTGGTGGAATCTTTTGGATCCCATATATAATCATGTCATCTGCAAACAGGGATAGTTTGACTTCCTCTTTCCCAATTTGAATCACTTGACTTCTTTTTCTTGGCCTAATGGTTCTGGCTAAAAATTCCAGGAATATATTGAATAGCAATGGTGAGAGTGGGCACCCTCAGTGGGAATGCTTCCAACTTTTTCCCATTCAATAGGATGCTGGCCATGAGTTTGTCATAAATTGCCTTGATTGTGTTGAAGAATGTTTCTTCTATACCCAATTTGCTTAGAGTTTTCATTATGAAAGGGTGTTGTATTTTATCAAATGCTTTCTCTGCATCTATTGAGATAATCATATGGGTTTTGTTCTTCAGTTCGTTAATGTCAATTGTCACAGTGATTGATTTGCAAATGTTGAACCATCCTTGCATACCAAGGATAAATCCCACTTGGTCCGGGTGAATGATCTTTCTGATGTGTTGTTGGATTTGATTGGCTAGAATTTTGTTGAGGATTTTTGCATCTATGTTCATCAGGGAAATTGATCTATAGTTCTCTTTCTCTGATGCATCTTTTTTGGGTTTAGGAATTAAGGTAATGCTGGCTTCACAGAAAGAATTTGGGAAGGTTCTCTCTCTCTTAATTGTTTTGAATAACTTGAGGAGAATTGGAGTTAGTTCTTCTGTAAATGTCTGGTAGAATTCAGCAGTGAAGCCATCTGGTCCTGGGCTTTTCTTTGTTGGGAAGGTCTTTATTACTGATTCAATTTCCATCTTGGTAATTGGTCTTTCAGCTTTTCTGTCTCCATGGCTCAATTTTTGTAGGTTGTATGTGTCCAGGAATCTATCCATTTCTTCTAGGTTTCCCAGTTTGTTGGCATACAGTTCTTTGTAGTAATTTCTGATGATTCTTTTTTATTTTTGTGGTGTCTGTTGTTATATTTCTTTTTTCATCTCTAATTTTATTGATCTGGGTCTTCTCTCTCCTTTTTTTTTTTTTTTTTGTTAGTTGGGCCAATGGTGTGTCAATTTTGTTTATTTTGTCAAAAAACCAGCTCTTCATTTTGCTGATATTTTGTAATTTTTTTGGATTCAATTCTGTTGATTTCTTCTCTAATTTTAATTATTTCTTTTCTCCTACTAGTTTTGGGTTTGGTTTGCTGTTGTTTTTCTAGATCCTTGAGGTGCACTGATAGCTCATTGATTTGGTGCCTTTCCAGTTTCTTGATGTAGGCACCAATTGCTATAAACATTCCTCTTAACGTTGCTTTAACTCTATCCCATAAATTTTGATATGTTGTATTGTCTTCTTCATTTGTTCCCAGAAATGTTTTGATTTCTTTTTTGATTTCTTCTATGACCCACTGTTCATTCAGGAGCATGTTGTTCAGTTTCCATATATTTGCATATGTTCTAGGGATTCCTGAGTTGCTGATTTTCAGCTTCATCGCATAGTGGTCCAAGAAGATGTATGGTGTGATTTTGATATTTTTGAATTTTCTGAGGCTTGCTTTATGACCTAACATGTGGTCAATCCTATAAAAAGTTCCATGCACTGGTGAGAATAATGTGTATTCTGTGACTGTAGGGTGGAAGGCTCTGTAGATATGTTAGGTCCATTTGGTCTATAGTGTCAATTAACTGCTATTGCCTTGCTGATTTTCTGTTTGGTTGATCTGTCCATTGCTGAAAGTGGGGTATGGAAGTC